>NC_041380.1:536971426-537049314 GCF_002162155.2 Triticum dicoccoides | reverse complement strand
AGTCGCCCAAGAAAATAATAATACGATTGGAGTCTTCCTCCACAAATCACAAGCGGCGGCGCCCATTGTCGGGGTCATTGCGCTTTAAGACCTGCATTCCCGAAGGGATTAGACCACGAATGAGTTGCCAAAGAAAAATATGGATTTTAAAGGGGATCTTGGCGCTCCAGATTTGAGTCAATTCCTCTGATCCAGGAGAGGCCGCAATGACATGATACACCGACTTGGTCGAAAATACCCCGAAGGGCTCCAAATGGCAAGACATGTGACCAGACTCGTCGGACAAAGAAGACTCGTGTAGGAACTCTAGCAGGGCCGCCCAAGCAAGACCTTCGGGATGCCCAAAGGACCACCCCGTTGGTAACAATACGCCAAATCCACTTTGAGAGAAGAGGCAGATTCATGGGTTTAGTAAAGATGGTGCCCAGAGCCCATGATCTTTTGGCTTGCATAACTCGGACCATTTGACCATATAATAGTTTTGTTTGCCCTTCTCACCAGGTAAATACACCAGGAGTCCTAGAACTTGCATGCGACGGTCAGTTTGGTGCATAAACTTGCAAAATACGTGTTTTTGGTCATCAAATTTGCGTGGACGTGCAAATACGGTCACATTTCCTGTACACGGATGTATTCACTGCCTACATGGCATGTCAGCATGGCCGGGGCCCATTGTCAGTGGCTGAAGCGTTGTGCATGTGATATTTTTTTATAGAAACACCCTCAAGTTTTTTTAAACTTCGTACAAAAACCCTCCAACACATGTAATGTTAAATAGTATCCTGCTGGGTCCTGTCCGTCAGTGTGCGTTATGAATAATTTGGACTAGAAAATAGGTCTGAGGGAGTTCGAACCATCGACTAGCTGTAATAGCGCTAGAGTCTAACCACACCACCGTTGTTGTTTACACGGACTACCAATGTGTAGATCCTTTAGGCTAAATAAAGGTACACATTTAGAATTATATTTTCTTTTCTTAACATTTTCAAATTTAAATTATTAAAATTCGAACATATTTTCTGCTGATTTGTCTGAAAGGAAATTAAGGACATTCATTCTGCACTATATTTTGCTTTTTAGATTTTGTAACTTAAAATTATTAGAATTCAAGCAAATTTTTAGTTGACTTGTCTGGAAAATTTACGTACATTCATTCTGGCCTATATTTTTCAATCTAGTTTTCCAATTTAAAATTATTCGAATTCAAACAAAATTCCGTTGATTTGTTCGAAAGAAATTTATGTAAATGCATTATGGACTATATTATCTTTTGTTTGGGTTATTCAAATTCTTAAAAAGGTTGATTTGTCAAAAAAAATGTACATTCATTCTGACCTATATTTTCTTTAATCAAGATTTTTAAATTTAAAGTTATTTGAATTCAAACAGAAATTTCTTTTGATTTGTCCAAAGGAAATTATTTACATTTATTTTATCTAGGTTTTTTCATTTAAAAGTATTCGATTTCAAACAAAAAATTAGTTAATTTGCCCGCAAACATACATTCATTCTGCACTATATTTTGTTTTATCTAGATTTTCTAATATATTTTTTTGAATTCTAAGCACATCTCTAGCAAATCCCTCATATTGCGCCAACCCATAAAATAATCGCCAGTTTACGGTTTTGCGCCAAAAAGTTGTCTGAACAGACACTATAAACACACTACAAGGGTCCATATATAAGGGGTCTGCTACAGATACTCTAACGAAAATTGGTTGATTTGTTCGTAAAAAATACATGCATTCATTCCGGAAAATACTCAAATTCAAAAGAGAAATCTAGTCAATCTATCCAAAAAAATTATGTAGAATATAAGTTGTTTTCTTACATAGAAAAAACAAAAGCAAAATACATAAGATAAATTGTCATTATCTTTTTATGTGTCATTGTGGCCGGATGGTTCGAACCGGGGCTTCCACCTTTTCACAAACCCTTTTCTGGTTTTGATTTCTATTTTAATTAGAACGGTCCTCGTATATAAAGCTAATCATGCACGTTAGACGTCAGTTAGCCGATTGGCGGGCAATATGCATGCGAATTGCAGGTGTGGTCGAATCCCATCCATACTGATCCATCTTTTTTTCCGTTTTATTTCAGAATTTTCTGTGTAAAAAATGATATGCAAAGGTGCTTTCTGAAAAAAAATCGCATGCGGATTACCCACCTCCTCAGCCACTGACAGCGGGCCCATGTAATGTTGGCACGCCACATGCATGTAATACGCCCAGCTACGGTAGAAAGCACCGTATTTGCACACCCACGCAAGTTTGATGACTAGAAACATGTTTTTTGCAAGTTTATGTACCAAACTGACCGTCACGTGCAAGTTCTATAATTGCCCGTGTATTTACCTCCCAAAAGAACCTGGACTGATATTTGGCAATCTTCTCATGAATACTTTCATGCAGAAGATAAAACCCCATAATAAATGTGGCGGGAATCGACAAGTATGAGTTAATCAACCACTCGGGCTTCCCCCGAGGGCAGGAGAAGGGCCTCATTATCTGCCGCCGACACCTACATAGCCCTAGGCCAAACACTGGGGGCGATCCATAAAAATCCATAGACATGGGTTCCTAATAGATTTTGACAAATAGTCTTTTCTAACTTGGAAAAAAACATTTATGTTGTCTATTACAGTCCAATAATTCTTCAGGAGATTGAACTCTTTTTTTTATGCATCTCTTACTTACTTTTACGGAGACACGATAGAAGGATTTATTTTTTCTTAAAAAGATGTTAATTCTATTTATGGAGATGTATATGGTGCAATGTGGACGAGAATGGTTGCTCTTGTTTTGGCCCAAATGCCAAGAAATTAAACACTCCTCTCCTGCTTTTTCTCCTTTCCATTTTTGCCAAGTGCCAATTTCTACTTGAGGAAGCAAATCAATCATACAGAAAATGTAAGATACCATGATAGTACAAGGACATACAACAAGGCCACGAGGGCATCAGGGCCATGAAAACAACAGCCGAGCTGTAGTGAGTGCTCTGCAAACCACTCCAAGCTGCATGCAAGTTGCCGCAATTATAGGAGTATTTTGGAAGTCTCTTTCCCCGGATCCACGTTCTAGATCCTTCCGGCCAGCATGCACTCTTCGCCGGTGGGCGATTGAGGCGCAACTTGTCCCACACATAACATCACACTCATTTCCTTTCCCATAATATATATACGGACCGGCAAGCCTCCCCAAATAATGACAAGCAGGGAAAACAACAGAGGTAGGTCTGCCAGGAAAAAGAAGGCCTTAAAAGTGCAAGTTGCACCGCGAGGTTCACCAACCTGACCGTACTAAAATGGTTTCGCTTGTACAAGAAAGAAAGAAAGAACATCCCAACAAAATGAGGTGACGCAGGGACGTGCGAAGGTATTTTGCTTCTCAAGCCAGAGCACATTCCAAAAATCTAACCTTAAAGCTACCGGACACGGCCGGCGTGCGTACGGCTGTGCGGCCCGAAGCCTCCGCCGTGTCGTTGTCTACAAGAGGGTCACGCAGTTGACATGAGCGTTGTCCCTTCCAGTCCCCCTGGCCAGATCGTGGATCCGTGATTAGATTCTGCCTGCTGACAAAGCTTTTCTTAAGCATCGGCCACGGAATATGATGACGTCCAAGATGACAAGTCCGGCCGCCTGCCAATTATCTGGGGGAGGGGCCATTTCAAAATTTACATTGGCCGCCGGGTGAGCCCTCGATCGGCCGCCTCTTGGCCGTCTGACCTCGTTTAAATAAGACAGTTTCTAAATATCTGTCTTTCTAGCGATTTCAACAAGTAACTATATACGAAGCAAAATGAGTGAATCTATATTTTAAAATATGTCTACATATATCCGTATATGATCGTCATTTAAAATGTCTAGAAAGACAAATATTTAAGAACGGAGGGAGTATTATAAAATTTTAGTAGAAATACAAAAGCACCCAAATATAATAGAAGGTACATCGACCACTACCGCAGTTAGGACGAGGCGCCGACGCGCCATTGTCGCCACTCATGTAATGGAGCTGGTCTGGCGTTGTCGATGACAGCTCAAAAGTCTTTATGCACGTGCCCTCGAGGCCACAATCATCCTTGTTGAACCCTCGAATCGATTTGAACAATCTGACATCAAATCTCGCATCGCATACGCGTGACGAGAAGCCTAACCAAGCCGCGCCAACGAACCGAATCCATGCCGGAGCTCCGTCTAATCCGTCCTAATAGACGAACTTTTGGGGACGATTGTAGTATGATGGAAGACCGACTTGAAGAAGAAGCGTCACCGTTCATCTGAGCATTGCCTCTGCGAGAACTAAAACCTTAACCTATCTACTACCTGAAGCCAAGACACCAGGTTTCTCCTTCCCTCCCAGTCACCACCCGCATGAGCGGCAGACAGAGAAAGAGGTGAATCCATGGGATAGCTGCCAAGGGGAGAATGGCTTCCCTAGTCACCTTGTGAGAGAGGAAAAGGTTAAAGTAAGACATCTGGACCATCTAATCATTGCAACAACAAAATCGTAGCCGAAGTATTTTTAATTGCGTGCATGCGTCACAAAAATAGTCAAGGCCGTAATACTTCTTTCACTCACAGAAGGGGGGGCATCTCGTTTTTTCTGACCGTGTGATAATAAATCAAAGAAATATCAGCTAGCAACGTGAAATGTGTTATATCGACCTAAAAGTCAGGTCGTCTTGGAATCTTGAGATTGAAAACGTTGGCCTTTCTCAACAATTGGGTATATAAACTTTTCACTAAAAACAAAGTGTGGCAGAAATTCATTCGCAACAAGTACGTGGGTTCGAAAGCCATTTCCTAACTTCACTGGAACCCCGACGCTTCATATTTTTGTTCTAGTGTGATGAAAGCAAAGGAATTATTTTACAGTGTAACACTTTATCAGTTAGGGGTGGTTTTGAGGAGATTCTGGGAAGATACCTGGATGGGTGCTACCCCGATGGTGGTGTAATATCCAAGCTTGTATTGGATTGTTTAACTATGTGGCTTATTTGGAAATGACGTGTTTTCAATAATAATAAAAATGTGTGTCATCTCTTGTGCAGATTATTCATGCATGTTCAAGATGACTCCATACTTGATCAATTCTGCATAGGTTATAGAAGAGAACATACACATTTTTGCGATGACGTCTACCTGACTGGAGCATAGATTAGTGAGATTTTCTCCTAACATGGACGGTGGTGGAATTTTTGTAGAGTACCTATCTAATGTTAGGCTGGCCTTTTTCTTTATTTTGGGTGCAAACAATATTTTCTTTTTTGTTGGGTTTGAAGTGTTGGTTGTGTGCATCGGGTCATGTACAGGCCGGGCTGGGTGTGATTGTATCATCTTGATATATGAATTTATCACAAAAAAATCTTGATATATGGATAGAATGAAGAAATATAACAAATCGCCTTTCCTTGCAAATATCCTCAAGAAAATGCCACAGCATCTGTATCAGAACCAAAGACCATTGCAGGCAACATTCAGAAACAGCATGGAACACATTTGCGGCACGAGAAAAACAGCCCCTTACGCCACAACCAGAATCCATAAAACACACCCCAATTTGTACGCGACAGAGAGCGTGGGCATTTCCATGGGTAGTTCGGGCGCACATCAACTCGAATCATAGCTGTGCCAATCATGCACCCGCCTCGTTCTCGGAAAAACGTTATTCACCCAGGGGAATTCAGCTACGCACGGCACGAAGTTCGGCGTGTCGGCCAATTAGTCGGGCCTGGGCATGATCACGCGGGCGGCCGGCAAGCCGAACATGCCCGCGCATCCATGTACGTACGTAGTACGAGCACGACGGCGCACGTCTCCGCCCGGAGTGCTGACTGCAGGCCGCGACGAGGACGCGAGTTTCCGCGACGACCGACGGACGCGGCCGAGACCTTCGGAACGAAGAAAAAGAGACCGACACGGGCGATTTGGTGCGCAGCCAGTGGCCGGGAGGGAGCGGTCGCGATTCGCGAGCAAGTGAAGTTTACCACGCTACGACACGGCCACGCGGGCTGGAGCTTTCCTGGGCGGCGCGTGCGCGGCGTCGGCGGGAGTTTTCTTGCCCCGGGTCGCGGCGAGGCAAATTTTCGTGTTTTGACCATTTTTCGAAACCTATTCAAGATTTGACCTTAGTTTAAATTTATTTTAAGATTTGATCTTTTTGCTACCGCTAGAGTCATAGCGGTAGGGTCTAACAGTCTACCGTCAGGGACTTTGGCGGTAGGAAACATCGTCACCATCAATCGGGCTGGCAGTAGACTGCACAACCCTACCCGCGAGGCATGCACTATGGTCAATACTTAGGAGGTTTTTGACAGTAGAGCATGCAACCCTACCGCCAGGTAGGGATCTTGGCGGTAGGCTGTTATACCCTACCGCCAAGGTCCTGACGATAGCAAAAGGGTCAGATCTCGATTTTTTTCAAACTAGAGTTAAATTTCGAATAGGTTTCGGAAAAGAATCAAAATACAAAATTTAGCCTCGCGGCGAACGTGGGGAAGCGGGACGGCGGCTGGCGAATTCAATTCGTTCTGCGTGTTGGGCAGTTTTTGGGCCGGCGGGAGCGGTCAGCCGTGAAGGGGCCGAGACAGCTACTGTACACCTGCGGGAACAGTACATGCTCTTTTCGCGTTCGATTTGAAACAACGTGCGCGATTGTTCTAAACTTGTGAAACGTGGCATCTTTCGAAAATGCGTTGGGGCACGCACATGCGGAAAACACCTGCCGCCGTCGATCTGCGCCGTGATCCGTGCACACGTCTTTTGCAGCAATTCATTGAAAAATGGATGGAAATTCTTAGGGTCTGTTTAGTTCCAATAAGTCATCTGACTTATAAGTCAGCGGACTTCGAGCAACTCCAATGAGGTGACCCAAACGGATATGGATTTTTTCCGCCTTTTGTCTGTTTGGGTCGCCCGTCCGCCTAGCGAATATGAGGCGTACGCACACGGACGACGACTGCTCCCAACGCACAGACGCAAAAGCGGACATGCACCTTTGCTCCCAGTCGCTCCTCTACTCCTCCTCGCCGGCAGGCACCTCTGCTCCCAGTCGTGTCGCCCCTCTCCTTCTTCTCGCCGGCGGGCACCTCCCCGTGCCACCCCTCTGCTCCTCCTCGTGGTGCCTCACTGCTTCCAGCCGCGTCGCTCCCTTCAACCCCCGTCGCGCCGTCGCTGCTTCCAGCCACGTCGCTCCCTACTCCCCCTCGCGCCGCCGCAGGATCTTGCTGGCGCTGAAGTCGAGGATCTTGTAGTGGCGGCCTGCGCCGGTGGGCTCGCTCCTCGTTGCAGCGGTTGTGGAGGTAGATGGGCCTCGACGCCGGCGAGGGGTGGGACGGCGCGTGTGGGCGGCGCTGGATTAGGTGGGGATCTCGCCCCATCGATCGGCGCGTGCTGTGTCACTGATACGTGGGTCCAGGGGCAGACACGAGAGGGCAGCAGCGGACGAGAGCGGACGACGAGAGCGCTTGTTTTGTCCGCCGCGGACCCATTCGTGGCCCACTTTTGCGTTCAATTTGGGTCGGGGCGGAGGACAAACAGACAGCAGGCGGACACGAACGTCCGTTTGGGTCGCCTCGTTGGGCCAGTTTTTATGTCCAGATGACCCAAACGAACGAAATGGGTCGCCTCATTGGAGTTGCTCTTAAAACCAGTGACTTATAAGTCGCGTCTGTTTGGTTGTCACCTGACTTATAAGTCATCTGACCACACCTTCCCACCTTGTTTTTTTATGTAAAGGTAGTGGGACCCACGCAAAAAGAGGTGACTTATAAGTTTTAAGTTGGGGTGGAGCAATTTATGACTTGGGGGGGTGTTTGTTTCCAGGGACTTTTTGGTGTAGGGACTAGAAAAAGTCCTTCTTAAAGACTTTTTTACCAAACGGGAAGGACTTTTTAGGGACTACACTAGGCATTTGGGACTAAATGAAGAAGACTCTCAAGGAGAGTCATTTTGGGACTTTTTCAACAATGCCCCTCCATGCACCCATTGGCCCGCCACCCCATGGTGTTGTTTAATTGTTATTTTTCTATATACTAGGAGCAACATGGTTATTTAATAACCTCTAGGAAGGGACTAGGGACTTTTTAGTCTCTGAAAACAAACAGGGAGGGACATTTTAAGGACTAGGGACTTTTTAGTTGGGACTAGAAAAAGTCCTAGGACTAGAGAACCAAACACCATCTTATAAATTGGGGTGACTTATAAGTTGGGTCTGTTTGACAAAATAAATCACTTTTTCCACTTTTCGACTTATAAATTGGTGACTTATTTAGAACCAAACAGCCCTTAAATATGTGCATGCGAGACATCATACATGTTTCTTCTGTACAAAATACATACTCCACGTGTACTTCTAAGGCCGTGCACTTTCTGTTACGCTTCATCGCCCTGTTATCTTCTAACAGTTATTTCATACCGTTCATCTTTTTTCTCCTTCATCTGTTCTTCTACTGCTTGTCTATTCCTGTATCCGTGATTTCCTTTCAACCTTCTAATTGTCTTCATACGCTATTGATTTTTCTTCTATTTCATTTGTTTCCCTTTATTTCATTCAGACTCGTCAGTTCGCCCTCTTCTGTCGTTTGCCAAGTTCATTCCATCCTTTCCCATGGATACTTCATATTGTGGTTTTCGCTATTTTTTATTGCCTTGCGATGCATGCTATCATCTGTGATAAATCTACCTTTAGATTCAAGAATGCAATAATTGTACGACCAAATCTGAACTTATGGAACTGTTGGACGAGTTCGTTAAATAAATAATTCTTTAACACATTTCGGTTTTCCAACTGCAATGACTTTTCTAAATTTTGATCTCATTGTGGGCTCCTAGGGTTAACGTCATTTGTTCGATCAAAACTTAGACCCTAATATTTTCAGTTTGCCCTCTGAAACTTACGGTCACTGCTGGCCTGAATATTATATTTCATTCATGTGCGCATCCAATCATGCATGTCTTCTTTCTGTTTAGTCTCTTTCCATCGTCTTCTTCCTTTCTACCGCGATCAAGTAGATCTACTTTCTTGCAGCTCCTACTCAACGTTCTTGCAATCTGTTGCCGGAAGTCGATGTCCTCAACTATCGACAGGTATTACGGCTACTTTCGGTGATTATTTGAATTTTGCTCCAATTTGTCCCAGCCAAGAAAACCCCAACGGGGTTCGATGCAGTTCATGAAATGGAGGTAAAGTACAATGTAAACATCTTTAATCTCTTCCAAATCACGAGCCCAATCTTACTATCGACTAAATTGGTTGTTCATTCATTTCTAGTGCCCAATCTGTTATGACTTTAGGGGCTTGTGCGGCGGTCATTCGCTATTAGGAACAAGTCTTTCTTCCTGTTTTTTCCCAGCAGCCTACAAAGAAAGAATGACAAGTTTCTAATTATAGTTCAAATCTTCTTCATGACATTTTTTCTCAAGTTAACTGCATTATACTTTATTGCTAACCATATCTCTCAATAACTGTTGGAAATATGCCCTAGAGGCAATAATAAAATAATTATTATATTTCCTTGTTCATGATAATTGTCTATTATTCATGCTATAATTGTATTATCCGGAAATCGTAATACATGTGTGAATACATAGACCACAATGTGTCCCTAGTGAGTCTCTAGTTGACTAGCTCGTTGATCAACAGATAGTCATGGTTTCCTGGCTATGGACATGAGGATGTCATTGATAACAGGATCACATCATTAGGAGAATGATGTGATGGACAAGACCCAAATCTAAGCATAGCACAAAGATCGTGTAGTTCGTTTGCTGTAGCTTTTCTGAATGTCAAGTATCATTTCCTTAGACCATGAGATTGTGCAACTCCCGGATACCGTAGGAGTGCCTTGGGTGTGCCAAACGTCATAACGTAACTGGGTGACTATAAAGGTACATTACAGGTATCTCCGAAAGTGTCTGTTGGGTTGGCACGAATCGAGACTGGGATTTGTCACTCCGTATGACGGAGAGGTATCTCTGGGCCCACTCGGTAATGCATCATCATAATGAGCTCAATGTGATCAAGAGGTTGATCACGGGATCATGCATTACGGTACGAGTAAAGTGACTTGCCGGTAACGAGACTGAACAAGGTATTGAGATACCGACGATCGAGTCTCGGGCAAGTAACGTACCGATTGACAAAGGGAATTGAATACGGGATTGATTAAGTGCTCGACATCGTGGTTCATCCAATGAGATCATCGAGGAGCATGTGGGAGCCAACATGGGTATCCAGATCCCGCTGTTGGTTATTGACCGGAGAGTCGTCTCGGTCATGTCTGCTTGTCTCCCGAACCCGTAGGGTCTACACACTTAAGGTTCGGTGACGCTAGGGTTGTAGAGATATGAGTATGCAGTAATCCGAAAGTTGTTCGGAGTCCCGGATGAGATCCTGGACATCACGAGGAGTTTCGGAATGGTCCGGAGGTGAAGAATTATATATAAGAAGTGTAGTTTCGGCCATCGGGAAAGATTCGGGGTCACCGGTATTGTACCGGGACCACCGGATGGGTCCCGGGGGTCCACCGGGTGGGGCCACCCATCCCGGAGTGGGCTGGTGCGCTCCCCCCTTGGGCCCCCTACGCCTAGGGTTGGAAACCCTAGGGTGGGGGGCGCCTCCACTTGCCTTGGGGGGCACTCCACCCCCTTGGCCGCCGCCCCCCTTGGGAGATCCCATCTCCAGGGCCGGCGCCCCTAGGGGGCCTATATAAAAGGGGGGAGGGAGGGCAGCCGTACCTCAAGTCTTGGCGCCTCCCTCTCCCCTGCTACACCTCTCCCTCTCGCAGAAGCTCGGCGAAGCCCTGCTGCGATCACTGTTGCATCCACCACCACGCCGTCGTGCTGCTGGATCTTCATCAACCTCTCCTTCCCCCTTGTTGGATCAAGAAGGAGGAGACGTCATGCGCTCCGTACGTGTGTTGAACGCGGAGGTGCCGTCCGTTCGGCGCTTGGTCATCGGTGATTTGGATCATGACGAGTACGACTCCATCATCCCCGTTCTCTTGAACGCTTCCGCTCGCGATCTACAAGGGTATGTAGATGCACTCTCCTCTCGTTGCTAGTTGACTCCATAGATTGATCTCGGTGAAACATAGGAAAATTTTTGTTTTCTGCAACGTTCCCCAACAGTGGCATCATGAGCTAGGTCTATGCGTAGTTACTATGCACGAGTAGAACACAAAGTAGTTGTGGGCGTCGATATTGTCAATTTGCTTGCCGTTACTAGTCTTATCTTGATTCGGCGGCATCGTGGGATGAAGTGGCCCGGACCAACCTTACACGTACGCTTACGTGAGACCGGTTCCACCAACTGACATGCACTAGTTGCATAAGGTGGCTGGCGGGTGTCTGTCTCTCCCACTTTAGTCGGATTGGATTCGATGAATAGGGTCCTTATGAAGGGTAAATAGAAATTGGCAATTCACGTTGTGGTTTTGGCGTAGGTAAGAAACGTTCTTGCTAGAAACCTATAGCAGCCACGTAAAAACTTGCAACAACAATTAGAGGACGTCTAACTTGTTTTTGCAGCAAGTGTTTTGTGATATGATATGGCCAAAGGTTGTGATGAATGATGAATGATATATGTGATGTATGGGATTCATCATGTTCTTGTAATAGGAATCACGACTTGCATGTCGATGAGTATGACAACCGGCAGGAGCCATAGGAGTTGTCTTTATTTTTTGTATGACCTTCGTGTCATTGAGAAACGCCATGTAAATTACTTTACTTTATTGCTAAACGTGTTAGCCATAGTAGTAGAAGTAATAGTTGGCGAGCAACTTCATGGAGACACGATGATGGAGATCATGATGATGGAGATCATGGTGTCATGCCGGTGACAAGATGATCATGGAGCCCCAAGATGGAGATCAAAGGAGCTATATGATATTGGCCATATCATGTCACTATTATTTGATTGCATGTGATGTTTATCATGTTTTTGCATCTTGTTTACTTAGAATGACGGTAGTAAATAAGATGATCCCTCATAATAATTTCAAGAAAGTGTTCCCCCTAACTGTGCGTTGTTGCGACAGTTCGTTGTTTCGAAGCACCACGTGATGATCGGGTGTGATAGATTCCAACGTTCACATACAACGGGTGTAAGACAGATTTACACACGCAATACACTTAGGTTGACTTGACGAGCCTAGCATGTACAGACATGGCCTTGGAACACAGAAGATCGAAAGGCCGAGCATGAGTTGTATAGAAGATACGATCAACATGAAGATGTTCACCGATGTTGACTAGTCTGTCTCACGTGATGATCGGACACGGCCTAGTTAACTCGGATCATGTTATACTTAGATGACTGGAGGGATGTCTATCTGAGTGGGAGTTCATTGAATAATTTGATTAGATGAACTTAATTATCATGAACTTAGTCTAAAATCTTTACAATATGTCTTGTAGATCAAATGGCCAACGTTGTCCTCAACTTCAACGCGTTCCTAGAGAAAACCAAGCTGAAAGACGATGGTAGCAACTATACGGACTGGGTCCAGAACCTGAGGATCATCCTCATAGCTGCCAAGAAAGATTATGTCCTAGAAGCACCGCTAGGTGACGCACCCATCCCACAGAACCAAGACGTTATGAACGCTTGGCAGACACGTGCTGATGATTACTCCCTCATTCAGTGCGGCATGCTTTACAGCTTAGAACCGGGGCTCCAAAAGCGTTTTGAGCGACACAGAGCATATGAGATGTTCGAAGAGATGAAAATGGTTTTCCAAGCTCATGCCCAGGTCGAGAGATATGAAGTCTCCGACAAGTTCTTCAGCTATAAGATGGAGGAAAATAGTTCTGTCAGTGAGCACATACTCACAATGTCTGGGTTGCATAACCGCTTGACTCAGCTGGGAGTTAATCTCCCGGATGACGCGGTCATTGACAGAATCCTTCAGTCGCTTCCACCAAGCTACAAGAGCTTTGTGATGAACTTCAATATGCAAGGGATGGAAAAGACCATTCCTGAAGTATTTGCAATGCTGAAATCAGTAGAGGTAGAAGTCAAAAAGGAACATCAAGTGTTGATGGTGAATAAAACCACTAAGTTCAAGAAAGGCAAGGGTAAGAAGAACTTCAAGAAGGACGGCAAGGGAGTTGCCGCGCCCGGTAAGCAAGCTGTCGGGAAGAAGCCAAAGTATGGACCCAAGCCCGAGACTGACTGCTTTTATTGCAAGGGAAGTGGTCACTGGAAGCGGAACTGCCCCAAATACTTAGCGGACAAGAAGGCCGGCATCACAAAAGGTATATGTGATATACATGTAATTGATGTGTACCTTACCAGTACTCGTAGTAGCTCCTGGGTATTTGATACCGGTGCGGTTGCTCACATTTGTAACTCAAAGCAGGAGCTGCGGAATAAGCGGAGACTGGCGAAGGACGAGGTGACGATGCGCGTCGGGAATGGTTCCAAGGTCGATGTGATCGCCGTCGGCACGCTACCTCTACATTTACCTACGGGATTAGTTTTAAACCTCAATAATTGTTATTTAGTGCCAGCTTTGAGCATGAACATTGTATCAGGATCTCGTTTAATTCGAGATGGCTACTCATTTAAATCCGAGAATAATGGTTGTTCTATTTATATGAGAGATATGTTTTATGGTCATGCTCCGATGGTGAATGGTTTATTCTTAATGAATCTCGAGCGTAATGCTACACATATTCATAGTGTGAATACCAAAATATGTAAGGTTGATAATGATAGTCCCACATACTTGTGGCACTGCCGCCTTGGTCACATAGGTGTCAAACACATGAAGAAGCTCCATGCAGATGGACTTTTAGAGTCTCTTGATTATGAATCATTTGACACGTGCGAACCATGCCTCATGGGTAAAATGACCAAGACTCCGTTCTCAGGAACAATGGAGCGAGCAACCAACTTATTAGAAATCATACATACTGATGTGTGCGATCCAATGAGTGTTGAGGCTCGCGGTGGCTATCGTTATGTTCTCACCCTCACTGATGACTTGAGTAGATATGGGTATGTCTACTTAATGAAACACAAGTCTGATACCTTTGAAAAGTTCAAGGAATTTCAGAGTGAGGTTGAGAATCAACGTGACAGGAAAATCAAGTTCTTGCGATCAGATCGTGGGGGAGAATACTTGAGTCACGAATTTGGCACACACTTAAGAAAATGTGGAATAGTTTCACAACTCACGCCGCCTGGAATACCTCAGCATAATGGTGTGTCCGAACGTCGTAATCGCACTCTATTAGATATGGTGCGATCATAGACGTCTCTTACCGATTTACCGCTATCATTTTGGGGCTATGCTTTAGAGACTGCCGCATTCACTATAAATAGGGCTCCGTCGAAATCCGTTGAGACGACACCGTATGAATTGTGGTTTGGGAAGAAACCTAAGCTGTCGTTTCTAAAAGTTTGGGGATGCTATGCTTATGTCAAGAAACTTCAACCTGAAAAGCTCGAACCCAAGTCGGAAAAATGCGTCTTCATAGGATACCCTAAATAAACTATTAGGTATACCTTCTACCTCAGATCCGAAGGCAAGATCTTTGTTGCCAAGAATGGATCCTTTCTAGAGAAAGAGTTTCTCTTGAAAGAAGTAAGTGGGAGGAAGGTAGAACTTGATGAAGTATTACCTCTTGAACCGGAAAGTGGCGCAACACAGGGAAATGTTCCTGAGGTGCCTGCACCGACTAGAGAGGAAGTTAATGATAATGATCATGAAACGTCAGATCAAGTTGCTACTGAACTTCTTAGGTCCACAAGGACACGTTCCGCACCAGAGTGGTACGGCAACCCTGTCTTGGAAAACATGTTGTTAGACAACGGTGAACCTTCGAACTATGAAGAAGCGATGGCGGGCCCGGATTCCGACAAATGGCTGGAAGCCATGAAATCCGAGATAGGATCCATGTATGAAAACGAAGTATGGACTTTGACTGACTTGCCCGATGATCGGCGAGCCATAGAAAATAAATGGATCTTTAAGAAGAAGACAGACGCAGATGGTAATGTGACCATCTATGAAGCTCGGCTTGTCGCTAAGGGTTATCGACAAGTTCAAGGGGTTGACTACGATGAGACTTTCTCACCTGTAGCGAAGCTGAAGTCCGTCCGAATCATGTTAGCAATTGCCGCATTCTATGATTATGAAATATGGCAAATGGACGTCAAAACGGCATTCCTTAATGGTTTCCTTAAGGAAAAATTGTATATGATGCAGCCAGAAGGTTTTGTCGATCCTAAGAATGCTGACAAGGTGTGCAAGCTCCAACGCTCGATTTATGGGCTGGTGCAAGCATCTCGGAGTTGGAACATTCGCTTTGATGAGATGATCAAAGCATTTGAGTTTATGCAGACTTATGGAGAAGCCTGCATTTACAAGAAAGTGAGTGGGAGCTCTATAGCATTTCTCATATTGTATGTGGATGACATACTGTTGATGGGAAATGATATAGAATTCTTGGAAAGCATAAAGGCCTACTTGAACAAGTGTTTTTCAATGAAGGACCTTGGAGAAGCTGCTTATATATTAGGCATCAATATCTATAGAGATAGATTGAGACGCCTCATTGGTCTTTCACAGAGTACGTACCTTGACAAGATATTGAAGAAGTTCAAAATGGATCAGTCAAAGAAGGGGTTCTTGCCTGTATTGCAAGGTACGAGATTGAGCACGGCTCAAAGCCCGACAGCGGCAGAAGATAGAGAAAAGATGAGTGTCGTCCCCTATGCCTCAGCCATAGGGTCTATCATGTATGCTATGCTGTGTACCAGACCTGATGTAAACCTTGCCGTAAGTTTGGTAGGAAGGTACCAAAGTAATCCCGGCATGGAACACTGGACAGCGGTCAAGAATATCCTGAAGTACCTGAAAAGGACTAAGGAAATGTTTCTCGTTTATGGAGGTGACGAAGAGCTCATCGTAAAGGGTTACGTCGATGCTAGCTTCGACACAGATCTGGATGACTCTAAGTCACAAACCGGATACGTGTATATTTTGAATGGTGGGGCAGTAAGCTGGTGCAGTTGCAAGCAAAGCATGGTGGCGGGATCTACATGTGAAGCGGAGTACATGGCAGCCTCGGAGGCAGCACAAGAAGCAATCTGGATGAAGGAGTTCATCATCGACCTAGGAGTCATACCCAATGCGTCGGGGCCGATGACTCTCTTATGTGACAACACTGGAGCTATTGCCCTTACCAAGGAGCCCAGGTTTCACAGGAAGACCAGTCATATCAAGCGTCGCTTCAACTCCATTCATGAAAGTGTTCAAAATGGAGACATAGAAATTTTTAAAGTACATACGGACCTGAATGTAGCAGATCCATTGACTAAACCTCTCCCTAGAGCAAAACATGATCAACACCAGAATTCCATGGGTGTTCGATTCATCACAATGTAACTAGATGATTGACTCTAGTGCAAGTGGGAGACTGTTGGAAATATGCCCTAGAGGCAATAATAAAATGATTATTATATTTCCTTGTTCATGATAATTGTCTATTATTCATGCTATAATTGTATTATCCGAAAATCGTAATACATGTGTGAATACATAGACCACAATGTGTCCCTAGTGAGCCTCTAGTTGACTAGCTCGTTGATCAACAGATAGTCATGGTTTCCTGGCTATGGACATGGGGATGTCATTGATAACGGGATCACATCATTAGGAGAATGATGTGATGGACAAGACCCAAACCTAAGCATAGCACAAAGATCGTGTAGTTTGTTTGCTGTAGCTTTTCTGAATGTCAAGTATCATTTCCTTAGACCATGAGATTGTGCAACTCCCGGATACCGTAGGAGTGCCTTGGGTGTGCCAAACGTCATAACGTAACTGGGTGACTATAAAGGTACATTACAGGTATCTCCGAAAGTGTCTGTTGGGTTGGCACGAATCGAGACTGGGATTTGTCACTCCGTATGACGGAGAGGTATCTCTGGGCCCACTCGGTAATGCATCATCATAATGAGCTCAGTGTGATCAAGAGGTTGATCACGGGATCATGCATTATGGTACAAGTAAAGTGACTTGCCGGTAATGAGACTGAACAAGGTATTGGGATACCGACGATCGAGTCTCGGGCAAGTAACGTACCGATTGACAAAGGGAATTGAATACGGGATTGATTAAGTCCTCGACATCGTGGTTCATCCGATGAGATCATCGAGGAGAATGTGGGAGCCAACATGGGTATCCAGATCCCGCTGTTGGTTATTGACCGGAGAGTCGTCTCGGTCATGTCTGCTTGTCTCCCGAACCCGTAGGGTCTACACACTTAAGGTTCGGTGACGCTAGGGTTGTAGAGATATGAGTATGCAGTAATCCGAAAGTTGTTCGGAGTCCCGGATGAGATTCTGGACGTCACGAGGAGTTCCGGAATGGTCCGGAGGTGAAGAATTATATATAGGAAGTGTAGTTTCGGCCATCGGGAAAGATTCGGGGTCACCGGTATTGTACCAGGACCACCGGATGGGTCCTGGGGGTCCACCGGGTGGGGCCACCCATCCCGGAGGGCCCCATGGGCCGAAGTGGGGAGGGAAACCAGCCCATAGTGGGCTGGTGCGCTCCCCTTGGGCCCCCCTGCGCCTAGGGTTGGAAACCCTAGGGTGGGGGGCGCCTCCACTTGCCTTGGGGGGCACTCCACCCCCTTGGCCGCCGCCCCCCTTGGGAGATCCCATCTCTAGGGCCGGCGCCCCCCAGGGGGCCTATATAAAAGGGGGGGGGAGGGAGGGCAGCCGTACCTCAAGTCTTGGCGCCTCCCTCTCCCCTGCTACACCTCTCCCTCTCGCAGAAGCTCGGCGAAGCCCTGCTGCGATCACTGCTGCATCCACCACCACGCCATCGTGCTGCTGGATCTTCATCAACCTCTCCTTCCCCCTTGCTGGATCAAGAAGGAGGAGACGTCATCCGCTCCATACGTGTGTTGAACGCAGAGGTGCCGTCCGTTCGGCGCTTGGTCATCGGTGATTTGGATCACGGCGAGTATGACTCCATCATCCCCGTTCTCTTGAACGCTTCCGCTCGCGATCTACAAGGGTATGTAGATGCACTCTCCTCTCGTTGCTAGTTGACTCCATAGATTGATCTCGGTGAAACGTAGGAAATTTTTTGTTTTCTGCGACCTTCCCCAACAATAACATCTTTAATTTAATTTATGTTCACTCAACAAGATGTTCAATGAGGAAAATATATCTGCACTTTCTGTTGCTCATTATTACGGAATGTCCCCCCTTAGTCCAACACACATGTCCTTTCATAGATTATCAAATTTTGCAAAGTGGTACATTAGCACATACAGATACATCCATTCTGTTTTACATACCAATTCTGTACTAACAATCACCCCATTTCAAAATGAAGCCTACATATCCTTCTCTCAAATAGTATTTTTTGATAATGTTCTCAGTGAAATTCAGTATATTTTTTGAACGAATAGTAACTTTATATTCCTCTTTGATAACACTTCTTCATTTGGTTAATGTTTCCCAGGAAATCCCTTGCTTTACAATAAAAGATTTCTTAAAAAATATTGGTGTGGGGGTTGTAAATACGGGGTAGTCCCAAGTATACAGATGGCCCACCAATATGCCCATGGCCTGTCCAAGATATGGCCCAGAAGACCATGGGCCAAGGGGCATCGTCATCAACCCATCAAGGATAAGGAGGGTGGCTCAAGACCGCACTAAGTCTCTACAGTCGGAAACTGAGCCGGACGATAGCCGAGCACTAGGCAATCGGCTAGGGAGACGAATGGAGCAGTCTGCTAGTCCATCGATCGATAACTACCTAGCATACCTCTCACCCATGACGACTTAATGATGACAGTTACCTAACGATGGTGTAATCTAGTTAAATACGGTAGTTACCAACCGTAAATGTCATGAAACAGTCGGCTACGTGGATATAATACCAATTGCATCGTTAGGTAGACACGATTACCTCTACATTCCTATCCCCTAGTATTGTTGGTATTATATCCACGGCAATTGACGTCCACCATGGGGCAAGCGTCTAACGATTGTATGGTGCAGTTGGCTTCATCCTCGGTTCTGGTTGGCAGCGGTCGCTTGGGTCCCAAGAAGGCCACCGCTCTTCCCCTCCCGTTGAAGTCAAGCTTGGTGGGCTCAACATTGTCGGCTGATTAGCCGCTTGGAGGCAACATGGAGTCTGACATCTTTGCTTCCCGGGGCTCCGGAGGCGGAGGATAAGGAGGCAGAGCTAGAGAGCGTCGTGGAAGAGTTGGCGAAGGCGAAGCTTCAGTTCTTGGGGTTCATGGCCGGACACGGGAAACGGGCGTCGACAACCATTTAGATTGGGCATTGATTATACCTCCAGAGGCAGAGTAGCACCGCTTAGTTGATGTAAATATAATGAAATCTGTCATGTTTATATGAAATACAACCATGTTTGAACGAATTTCGTCTGGTTAGTTCAAATTGTTCGCCGGATGTATATGGGCAGCGTTGGATGGCAGCCTCTCACATCCGTGTCCGCAGACTGCCCCCTCCCCCCATCCGCGGACGGATGCGGGAGTAAATTTGCGGATCCCTATTGAAGATGCCCTTAGCTTTGCTATTTTAGACGAGGTGGTATTCCTGATTCATGAAAGTTGTGAGAGAGTAGTAAATAGGACCAAATTTAATAAATCTAACATTCTTAAGAAGTTGCTCCCCACTTCTATCTATTCTCTTACCATGCACATTGTCCACATCAGCTTTATGCCACATCATCATACAGTTTGCAAAATCAGCATGCATGTGGAAGTTTATTATAGAGGGAATAGTTTTAATTGACACCACCCGTCTCTACTTTCTCGCCTCCCCGTATTCTCTGGCCCTATCCCTTCCTCTTCTTGCTGAAAAATAAATTCCTTCCTTTTCTCCCCATCCGTTGTGATCTCCTTCGCCACGAAGGGTGCCACCGTTCAACATCGAAGCGGCAGCCGGCCCAACGATCAAGGTTGGTCTCAGTATCCTCCACCCTTCAGGATCAGCGCCGCTTCACAAGGTAGGAGGCCACAGTTTCCGCCTTGCATCTTCGTCTAATCGAGTTTCTTCATCTGCAGTTCACTTCTCTCTCTCCCTCTCTTCAATGAATCAGCGGATGCCTTCCGCTCTTCACTACCCCGAAGACCATGATTCCGCATCCAACCTCGCCAGCCCTTGTGATCGCTACAATCCACGGCCGGGAGGTGCGAGTTGGATTCGAAAGTGAGGCCTGCGGGAACCCCTTTTACATCCGAGCCCCACCGCCCTAGATGTATACCAAAGAGAAGGTGAGGAAACATATCGGATGTTAGTTTTCTACCAAGTTCATCGAAAATTTGATCCAATTTTTTGTCGAGTGTTGTTGAATCATGATCATATACATTTGAGAACGTAAGATCATGTAATGGTTTTTTCCTTAAGAGACTGTGTTAATAATTTTTGCCATGAGATTTTGGACACGCTCAGTACTGTTGCACTACAATTACAAACAGGCAAGTAATTGTGTTTGCTTAATTGTTGGTTCATCACACAGATGACCAACACGACAAGAAAATTGGATTAGCATGGTTTTCGTCTTATCCCTTAGTTGTTATTTTAGAGGATGTTGACAGGAAACAACAGCGATGGCACACAAACTCTTACAACCAAGAATCCAGTGCAGTAACAGGTGTATGTGTTGTAAATATAATCCAGTGCAGCAACAAGTGTACATGTTGTAAAAAGCATCCAGTGCAATACCATGTACCAAGAATCCAGTGCAGTACCAGGTGATGTTGTATACTTAATAATGGTATGGCAAAAACACCAAGACTGATTAATTCATCTACACATCATGCCATCATTCATTGATTCATATAATGTGCATGCTTATAGTTCAATAAACTTATTTACTTTCATGAAGGAACATAACGATTTTGCTAGAGTTTTTGATCAATAAGGGTCCAATTTTGGCCGTGTCGTAAAAAAATTTCTTCCAATTTTTATGGGACCATTGCAGTCTTCATGTATCACATAGTGTATTTGTCTATAAATCATGTTAGGACAGTTGGCAGCCTACATTTGATACAATATTTCACAATTCTTTTCTGTCTCCTTCCCATTAGGCATATGCTAATATGGCCTTAGCCAACTTACCATCATTTTCTGCGCCTTTTGTTTGTAAAATCCATGAGGGGTGATTCACAGCACATCTGAACATCCTGTACTTTAGAAATTGGCGAATATATATATCTTGAAAGTGCATCTATTCCCTTCCAGTTTTCCACCGTCGATGGTTAAACATTGAGAAGTTTATATTGTGAGATATAATAATGCAAGGAGCTTCCCTACTTGGTTGGTTTTTGAAATTTGAAGCATGTTTAACTAGCTTCGAGAGGTATAATATTCTGAAAGGCCTCTTACTAGCTTTAGTGATTAGAGAATTTATGTTATATACTTTAATTAAGCATCTTTCCTGTTATCTAGCATTTTATAAAATGCTTCTTAGTTTGACTTGATGTTCTTGCAGGAGTGAGGGGGGTTTAGATGTTCTGTCTTGAAAATGTTAGCTGCCCCTGCATGGCCATAGCTTATTAGTACCTCCGTCCACCATCTTTTGGTAACGAGGCTTGCAAATTTTAAGTATTATGCATCTTCATAGTGGGATTCATAAGTGAGTATCATTGAGCTACTAAGCAGATATGCTTTTTTACTATTATATATGGTGTCTTAAGTTAGTATATGCAAAGATTTGTACGTAGTCATTTTGTGAGGGTGTTACTATAACTTCCACAATCTTTACCTTGTCACTTCATGTTGTAAGCTAAAATTGCACATAATTTATCGCTTGATGTTGTATTTGTGTTAGAGATTGCAGATTTTGTTTGCCCTTCTCAAGTCATTTTCCCATGCTATTCCACAAAGGGTTGTAGTTTTTCTTCCGCTATTCATACGCTTATCTGAGAAGTAGCAGAAAGAATCTGTCTGGCCATGTTCATTCTTGATTAAGATGCTGTACTATTTTGAGTCAAAACAAGTCAGGCAAACAGTTTAGGAACAGTGATTTTATGTATGGACTTGGTTCACATATATTTTAGGGAGGACATTGCACAATAGGAAACTCATGTTTGATCATTATAGATACAACTAAGCTCGGTAAACAATTGAATTTATTGATAGTTGTAAGACTTATCAATCAAACATCCCACAACAACGTCCCGCAGCAACGCGCAGGGTATCATCTAGTTTAATATATTATCTGGGTGGAATGGTTGCATGGTGAGGGGTACCCTAAAGTAAGCAGGGATTTACCCGAGTATCCTGGAGTACCTGGTGATTACTGTTTCATGACAAGCCACACGGGTTCAAAGGGATCAAACAATCTTTCATCACTAGAAGCTTACGTATGCAACCATAAGCCATCATGGACTGTCTTTGTTGAGTAGGTTGTGTAAACCTTTATGGCTGGGCTGGGGGATTGTAGGTGTACCGGTCTACCCATGGTTAAGGAGTAACACATTTGAAAGACTTTGTCTCCATCTTTCATTTCTCAAACACCAGGCAGTGTGAGAACTACAAAGGAGGTGATCGAGTCTTGCTGGGGAAAGTGTGCAAACCTCTACAGAGTGTAAAAGTAATCGATTAGTAATGTCCCCGATTATGGACAACTTGAGTATATAGATGTTGGGGAACGTAGTAATTTCAAAAAAATTCCTATGCACACGCAAGATCATGGTGATGCATAGCAACGAGAGGGAAGAGTATTGTCCATGTACCCTCGTAGACCGTAAGAGGAAGCGTTATGAGAACACAGTTGATATAGTTGAATGTCTTCACGATCTGACCGATCCAAGTACCGAACGCACGACACCTCCGAGTTCAGCACACGTTCAGCTCAATGACGTCCCACGAACTCCGATCCAGCATAGCTTCACGAGAGAGTTCTGTCAGCATGACGGCATGATGACGATGATGATGTTGCTACCGACGCAGGACTTTGCCTAAGCACCACTACGATATGATCAAGGTGGATTATGGTGGAGGGGGGCACCGCACACGGCTAAGGGATCAATGATCAACTTGTGTGTTCTAGGGTGCCCCCATGCCCCCGTATATAAAGGAGGAAGGGGGGAGGGGCGGCCGACCCCTGTAGGGCGCGCCAGGAGGAGGAGTCCTCCTCCTAGTAGGAGTAGGACTCGGGGGAAGAGGAGAAGGAAGGAGAGGGAGAAAAGGAGGAAAGGGGGCCCGCCCCCTTAGTCCAAGTCAGTTTGTGCTAGGGGGGCCGCGCGCCCTGCCTCCTCTCTTCCACCACTTGGCCCATGAGGCCCAATACTTCTTCCCCGTATTCCCGTAAGTCCCCGGTACTCCGAAAAATATCCGAATCACTCGGAACCTTTCCGATGTCCGAATATAGTCGTCCAATATATCGATCTTTACGTCTCGACCATTTCGAGACTCCTTGTCATGTCCCCGATCTCATCCAGAACTCCTAACTACCTTCGGTATATCAAACCACATAAACTCATAATACCGATCGTCACCGAACGTTAAGTGTGCGGACCCTACGGGTTCGAGAACTATGTAGACATGACCGAGACACGTCTCCGGTCAATAACCAATAGCGGAACCTGGATGTTCATATGGGCTCCTACATATTCTACGAAGATCTTTATCGGTCAAACCGCATTACAACATACGTTGTTCCCTTTGTCATCGGTATGTTACTTGCCCAAGATTCGATCGTCGGTATTGAAGGAAATATGCCCTAGAGGCAATAATAAAGTTATTATTTATTTCCTTATATCATGATAAATGTTTATTATTCATGCTAGAATTGCATTACCCGGAAACATGATACATGTGTGAATACATAGACAAACAGAGTGTCACTAGTATCCTCTACTTGACTAACTCGTTGATCAAAGATGGTTATGTTTCCTGACCATAGACATGAGTTGTCATTTGATAAACATATCACATCATTAGGAGAATGATGTGATTGACTTGACCCATTTCGCCAGCTTAGCATTTGATCGTTTTAGTTTACTGCTATTGCTTTCTTTATGACTTATACATGTTCCTATGACTATGAGATTATGTAACTCCCGATTACCGGAGGAACACTTTGTGTGCTACCAAATGTCACAACATAACTGGGTGATTATAAAGGTGCTCTACAGGTGTCTCCGATGGTACTTGTTGAGTTGGCATAGATCAAGATTAGGATTTGTCACTCCGATTGTCGGAGAGGTATCTCTGGGCCCACTCGGTAATGCACATCACTATAAGCCTTGCAAGCATTGTGAATAATGAGTTAGTTGCGGGATGATGCATTACAGAACGAGTAAAGAGACTTGCCAGTAACGAGATTGAACTAGGTATTGAGATACCGACGATCGAATCTTGAGCAAGTAACATACCGATGACAAAGGGAACAACGTATATTGTTATGCGGTTTGACCGATAAAGATCTTCGTAGAGTATGTGGGAGCTAATATGAACATCCAGGTTCCGCTTTGGTTATTGACCGGAGACGTGTCTCAGTCATGTCTACATAGTTCTCGAACCCATAGGGTCCGCACGCTTAAAGTTCGGTGATGATCGGTATTATGAGTTTTTGTGTTTTGATGTACCGAATGTAGTTCGGAGTCCCAGATATGATCACAGACATGACGAGGAGTCTTGAAATGATTGAGATGTAAAGATCGATATATTGGACTACTATATTCGGACACCGGAAGTGTTCCGGGTGATTTCGGAGAAAACCAGAGTGCCGGAGGGTTACCGAACCCCCCCGGGAGAAATAATGGGCCTTATGGGCCTTAGTGGAGAGAGAGAGGGCTGTCCGAGGGCAGGCCGTGCGCCCCTCCCCCTCTGGTCCGAATTGTACTAGGAGAGGGGGGCGGCGCCCCCCTTTCCTTCTCCCTCTCCCCCTTCCTTTCCCCCTCCTAGTAGGAGTAGGAAAGAGGGGAGTCCTACTCCTACTAGGAGGAGGACTCCTCCTCCTGGCGCGCCATAGAGGGCCGGTCAGCCTCCCCCCTTGCTCCTTTATATACGGGGGCAGGGGGGCACCTCTAGACACACAAGTTGATCATTGATCCCTTAGCCGTGTGCGGTGCCCCCCTCCACCATAATCCACCTTGATCATATCGTAGTGGTGCTTAGGCGAAGCCCTGCGTCGGTAGCAACATCATCACCGTCATCACGTCGTCGTGCTGACGGAACTCTCCCATGAAGCTTTGCTAGATCGGAGTTCGTGGGACGTCATCGAGCTGAACGTGTGCTGAACTCGTAGGTGCCGTGGGTTCGGTACTTGGATCGGTCCGATCGTGAAGACGTTCGACTACATCAACCGCGTTCTCATAACGCTTCTGCTTATGGTCTACGAGGGTACGTGGATGATACTCTTCCCTCTCGTTGCTATGCATCACCATGATCTTGCGTGTGCGTAGGAAACCTTTTGAAATTACTACGTTCCCCAACAGTGGCATCAGAGCCAGGTTTATGCGTAGATGTTATATGCATGATTAGAACACAAGTGAGTTGTGGGCGATACAAGTCATACTGCTTACCAGCATGTCATACTTTGGTTCGGCGGTATTGTTGGATGAAGCGTCCCGGACCGACATTACGCGTACGCTTACGCGAGACTGGTTCTACCGACATGCTTTGCACACAGGTGGCTGGCGGGTGTCAGTTGAACTGAGTGTGGCTACGCCCGGTCCATGAGAAGGTTAAACCATCACTAACTTGACAAACTATCTTTGTGGTTTTGATGCGTAGGTAAGAACTGTTCTTGCTCAGCCCATAGCAGCCACGTAAAACTTGCAACAACAAAGTAGATGACATCTAACTTGTTTTTGCAGGGCATGTTGTGATGTGATATGGTCAAGACATGATGCTATATTTTGTTGTATGAGATGATCATGTTTTGTAACCGAGTTATCGGCAACTGGTAGGAGCCATACGGTTGCCGCTTTATTGTATGCAATGCAATCGCCCTGTAATTGCTTTACTTTATCACTAAGCGGTAGCGATAGTCGTAGAAGCAATAGTTGGCTAGACGACAACGATGCTACGATGGAGATCAAGGTGTCGCGCCGGTGATAATGGTGATCATGACGGTGCTTCGGAGATGGAGATCACAAGCACAAGATGATGATGGCCATATCATATCACTTATATTGATTGCATGTGATGTTTATCTTTTATGCATCTTATTTTGCTTAGATCGACAGTAGCATTATAAGATGATCTCTCACTTTTTTTAAGGTACAAGTGTTCTCCCTGAGTATGCACCGTTGCGAAAGTTCGTCGTGCTGAGACACCACGTGATGATCGGGTGTGATAAGCTCTACGTTCACATACAATGGGTGCAAGCCAGTTTTACACATGCAGAATACTCGGGTTAAACTTGACGAGCCTAGCACATGCAGATATGGCCTCGGAACACTGGAGACCGAAAGGTGGAGCGTGAATCATATAGAAGATATGATCAACATATTGATGTTCACCATTGAAAACTACTCCATCTTGATAACCCACAAGTATAGGGGATCACAACAGTTTTCTAGGGTAGAGTATTCAACTCAAATTTATTGATTCGACACAAGGGGAGCCAAAGAATATTCTCAAGTATTAGCAGTTGAGTTGTCAATTCAACCACACCTGGATAACTTAATATCTGCAGCAAAGTATTTAGTAGCAAAGTAATATGATAGTAGTGGTAATGGTGGTAAAAGGTAATGATAGCAAAAGTAATATTTTTTGGTGTTTTATAGTGATGATAACAATAGCAACGAAAAAGTAAATAAGCGAAGAACAATATATGGAAAGCTCGTAGGCAATGGATCGGTGATAGAGAATTATGCCGGATGCGATCGATCATGTAACAGTCATAACCTAGGGTGACACAGAGCTAGCTCCAGTTCATCAATGTAATGTAGGCATGTATTCCGAATATAGTCACACGTGCTTATGGAAAAGAACTTGCATGACACCTTTTGTCCTACCCTCCCGTGGCAGCGGGGTCCTATTGTAAACTAAGGGATATTAATGCCTCCTTTTAATAGAGTACCGGACCAAAGAATTAACACATAGTGAATACATGAACTCCTCAAACTATGGTCATCACCGGGAGTGATCCCGACTATTGTCACTTCGGGGTTGCCGGATCATAACACATAGTAGGTGACTATAGACTTGCAAGATAGGATCAAGAACTCTCATATATTGATGAAAACATAATAGGTTCAGATCTGAAATCATGGCACTCGGGCCCTAGTGACAAGCATTAAGCATAGCAAAGTCATAGCAACATCAATCTCAGAACATAGTGGATACTAGGGATCAAACCCTAACAAAACTAACTCGATTACATGATAAATCTCATCCAACCCATCACCGTCCAGCAAGCCTACGATGGAATTACTCACGCACGACGGTGAGCATCATGAAATTGGTGATGGAGGAAGGTTGATGATGACGATGGTGATGGATTCCCCTCTCCGGAGCCCCGAATAGACTCCAGATCAGCCCTCCCTGGAGAGTTTAGGGCTTGGCGGAGGCTCCGTATCATAAAATGCGACGAGTCCTTCTCTCTGGTTTTTTTCTCCCCAAAAGTGAATATATGGAGTCAAGGTTGAGGTCGGTGGAGCGTCAGGGGGGCCCACAAGGCAGGGGGCGCGCCTAGGGGGGCACACGCGCCCCCACCCTCGTGGACAGGTGGAGGCCCCCCTGACGTGGATTCTTCTTCCAGTATTTTTTATATATTCCAAAATAATTCTCCATTGATTTTCAGGTCATTCCGAGAACTTTTATTTCTGCACAAAAATAACACCATGGCAATTCTGCTGAAAATAGCGTCAGTCCGGGTTAGTTCCATTCAAATCATGCAAGTTAGAGTCCAAAACAAGGGCAAAAGTGTTTGGAAAAGTAGATACGACGGAGACGTATCAACTCCCCCAAGCTTAAACCTTTGCTTGTCCTCAAGCAATTCAGTTGATAAACTGAAAGTGATAAAGAAAAACTTTTACAAACTCTGTTTTGCTCTTGTTGTTGTAAATATGTAAAGCCATCATTCAAGTTTTCAGCAAATATTATGAACTAACCATATTCACAATAACATTTAGGCCTCATGTTTACTCATATCAATGGCATAATCAACTAGCGAGCAATAATAATAAATCTCGGATGACAACACTTTCTCAAAACAATCATGATATGATATGACAAGATGGTATCTCACTAGCCCTTTCTAAGACCGCAAAACATAAATGCAGAGCACCTTTAAAGATCAAGGACTGACTTGACATTGTAATTCTTGGTAAAAGAGATCCAGTCAAGTCATACTCAATGTAAACTAACAGTAATGGATGCAAATGACAACGGTGCTCTCCGACAGGTGCTTTTTAATAAGAGGATGATAACTCAACATAAAAGTAAATAGATAGGCCCTTCGCAGAGGGAAGCAGGGATTTGTAGAGGTGCCATAGCTCGGTTTTGAAATAGATATGAATAATATTTTGAGCGGTATACTTTCATTGTCAACATAACAACCGAGAGATCTCGATATCTTCCATGCTACACACATTATAGGCGGTTCCCAAACAGAATGGTAAAGTTTATACTCCCCCTCCACCAACAAGCATCAATCCATGGCTTGCTCGAAACAACGAGTGCCTCCAACTAACAAGAGTCCTGATACGTCTCCAATGTATCTATAATTTTTGATTGCTCCATGCTATATTATCTTCTGTTTTGGATGTTTATGGGCTTTATTATACACTTTTGTATTATTTTTGGGACTAACCTATTAACCCAGAGCCCAGTGCCAGTTTCTGTTTTTTCTTTGTTTTAGAGTATCATAGAAAAGGGAAATCAAACGGAGTCCAATTGACCTGAAACTTCATGGAACTTATTTTTGGAAGGAAAGCAACCCGGGCGACTTGGAGTCCACGTCAAGGAAGCTTTGAGGAAGCCACGAGGTAGGGGGGCGCGCCCACCCCCTGGGCGCGCCCTCCACCCTCGTGGGCCCCTCGTGGCTCCCCTGACGTACTTCTTGAAGGAAATATGCCCTAGAGGCAATAATAAAGTTATTATTTATTTCCTTATATCATGATAAATGTTTATTATTCATGCTAGAATTGTATTAACCGGAAACATAATATATGTGTGAATACATAGACAAACAGAGTGTCACTAGTATGCCTCTACTTGACTAGCTCGTTAATCAAAGATGGTTATGTTTCCTAACCATAAACAAAGAGTTGTTATTTGATTAATGGGATCACATCATTAGGTGAATGATCTGATTGACATGACCCATTCCATTAGCTTAGCACCCGATCGTTTAGTATGTTGCTATTGCTTTCTTCATGACTTATACATGTTCCTATGACTATGAGATTATGCAACTCCCGTTTGCCGGAGGAACACTTTGTGTGCTACCAAACGTCACAATGTAAATGGGTGATTATAAAGGTGCTCTACAGGTGTCTCCAAAGGTACATGTTGGGTTGGCGTATTTCGAGATTAGGATTTGTCACTCCGATTGTCGGAGAGGTATCTCTGGGCCCTCTCGGTAATACACATCACATAAGCCTTGCAAGCATTGCAACTAATGAGTTAGTTGTGAGATGATGTATTACGGAACGAGTAAAGAGACTTGCCGGTAACGAGATTGAACTAGGTATGTGATACCGATGATCGAATCTCGGGCAAGTAACATACCGATGACAAAGGGAACAACGTATGTTGTTATGCGGTCTGACCGATAAAAGATCTTCGTAGAATATGTAGGAGCCAATATGAGCATCCAGGTTCCGCTATTGGTTATTGACCGGAGACGTGTCTCGGTCATGTATACATTGTTCTCGAACCCGTAGGGTCCGCACACTTAAGGTTTCGATGACAGTTATATTATGAGTTTATGAGTTTTGATGTACCGAAGTTAGTTCGGAGTCCCGGATGTGATCACAGACATGACAAGGAGTCTCTAAATGGTCGAGACATAAAGATTGATATATTGGACGGCTATATTCGGACACCGGAAGTGTTCCGGGGAAGTTTCGGATAAAACCGGAGCACCGGGGGGTTACCGGAACCCCCCGGGGGGTTAATGAGCCTCATGGGCCTAAAGTGGAGAAGAGGAGGGGCTGCCAGGGCAGGCCGCGCGCCCCCTCTCCCCCTAGTCCGAATTGGACAAGGAGGTAGGGGCGGCGCCCCCCCTTTTTCTTCTCTCCTTCCCCCTCTCCTACTTGGACAAGGAAAGGGAGGGGAGTCCTACTCCCGGTAGGAGTAGGACTCCTCCTGCGCGCCTCCTACTAGGGCCGGCCGCACCCCCCCTTGGATCCTTTATATACGGAGGCAAGGGGCACCCCTAGATACACAAGTTGATCCACGTGATCATATTCTTAGCCGTGTGCGGTGCCCCCTTCCACCATAGTCCTCGATAATATTGTAGTGGTGCTTAGGCGAAGCCCTGCGACAGTAGTACATCAAGATCATCACCACGCCGTCGTGCTGACGGAACTCTTCCCCGACACTTTGCTGGATCGGAGTCCGGGGATCGTCATCGAGCTGAACGTGTGCTAGAACTTGGAGGTGCCGTGGTTTCGGTGCTTGATCGGTCGGGCCGTGAAGACGTACGACTACATCAACCAAGTTAACGCTTCCATTATCGATCTACAAGGGTACGTAGATCACACTCTCCCCCTCTCGTTGCTATGCATCACCATGATCTTGCGTGTGCGTAGGAATTTTTTTGAAATTACTACGAAACCCAACAGTGGCATCCGAGCCTAAGTTATATATGTTGATGTTATATGCACGAGTAGAACACAAGTGAGTTGTGGGCGATATAAGTCATACTGCTTACCAGCATGTCATACTTTGGTTCGGCGGTATTGTTGGACGAAGCAGCCCGGACCGACATTACGCATACGCTTACGCAAGACCGGTTCTCCCGACGTGCTTTGCACATAGGTGGCTTGCGGGTGACAGTTTCTCCAACTTTAGTTGAACCGGGTGTGGCTATGCCCGGTCCTTGCGAAGGTTAAAACAGCACCAACTTGACAAACTATCATTGTGGTTTTGATGCGTAGGTAAGATTGGTTCTTTCTTAAGCCCGTAGCAGCCACGTAAAACTTGCAACAACAAAGTAGAGGACGTCTAACTTGTTTTTGCAGGGCATGTTGTGATGTGATATGGTCAAGACATGATGCTAAATTTTATTGTATGAGATGATCATTTTTTCTAACCGAATTATCGGCAACTGGCAGGAGCCATATGGTTGTCGCTTTATTGTATGCAATGCAATCGCGCTGTAATGCTTTACTTTATCACTAAGCGGTAGCGATAGTCGTGGAAGCATAAGATTGGCGACACGACAACGATGCTACGATGGAGATCAAGGTGTCGCGCCGGTGACGATGGTGATCACGACGGTGCTTCAAAGATGGAGATCACAAGCACAAGATGATGATGGCCATATCATATCACTTATATTGATTACATGTGATGTTTATCTTTTATGCATCTTATCTTGCTTTATTGACGGTAGCATTATAAGATGATCTCTCACTAATTATCAAGAAGTGTTCTCCCTGAGTATGCACCGTTGCGAAAGTTCTTCGTGCTGAGACACCACGTGATGATCGGGTGTGATAGGCTCTACGTTCAAATACAACGGGTGCAAAACAGTTGCACACGCGGAATACTCAGGTTATACTTGACGAGCCAAGCATATACAGATATGGCCTCGGAACACGGAGACCGAAAGGTCGAGCGTGAATCATATATTAGATATGATCAACATAGTGATGTTCACCAATGAAACTACTCCATCTCACGTGACGATCGGACATGGTTTAGTTGATTTGGATCACGTAATCACTTAGAGGATTAGAGGGATGTCTATCTAAGTGGGAGTTCTTTAAGTAAATTAATTGAACCTAAATTTATCATGAAACTTAGTACCTGATAGTATCTTGCTTGTTTTTGCTTGATTGTAGATAGATGGCTCGTGCTGTTGTTCCGTTGAATTTTAATGCGTTCCTTGAGAAAGCAAAGTTGAAAGATGATGGTAGCAATTACACGGACTAGGTCCGTAACTTGAGGATTATCCTCATTGCTGCATAGAAGAATTACGTCCTGGAAGCACCGCTGGGTGCCAGGCCTGCTGTTGGAGCAACACCAGATGTTATGAACGTCTGGCAGAGCAAAGCTGATGACTACTCGATAGTTCAGTGTGCCATGCTTTACGGCTTAGAATCGGGACTTCAACGACGTTTTGAACGTCATGGAGCATATGAGATGTTCCAGGAGTTGAAGTTAATATTTCAAGCAAATGCCCGGATTGAGAGATATGAAGTCTCCAATAAGTTCTATAGCTGCAAGATGGAGGAGAACAGTTCTGTCAGTGAGCATATACTCAAAATGTCTGGGTATAATAATCACTTGATTCAATTGGGAGTTAATCTTCCAGATGATTGCGTCATTGACAGAATTCTCCAATCACTGCCACCAAGCTACAAGAGCTTCGTGATGAACTATAATATGCAAGGGATGAATAAGACTATTCCCGAGCTCTTCGCAATGATGAAAGCTGCGGAGGTAGAAATCAAGAAGGAGCATCAAGTGTTGATGGTCAACAAGACCACTAGTTTCAAGAAAAAGGGCAAAGGGAAGAAGAAGGGGAACTTAAAAAAGAATAGCAAGCAAGTTGCTACTCAAGAGAAGAAACCCAAACCTGGACCTAAGCCTGAAACTGAGTGCTTCTACTGCAAGCAGACTGGTCACTGGAAGCGGAACTGCCCCAAGTATTTGGCGGATAAGAAGGATGGCAAGGTGAACAAAGGTATATGTGATATACATGTTATTGATGTGTACCTTACTAATGCTCGCAGTAGCACCTGGGTATTTGATACTGGTTCTGTTTCTAATATTTGCAACTCGAAACAGGGACTACGGATTAAGAGAAGATTGGCTAAGGACGAGGTGACGATGCGCGTGGGAAACGGTTCCAAAGTCGATGTGATCGCAGTCGGCACGCTACCTCTACATCTACCTTCGGGATTAATATTAGACCTAAATAATTGTTATTTGGTGCCAGCGTTAAGCATGAACATTATATCTGGATCTTGTTTGATGTGAGACGGTTATTCATTTAAATCTGAGAATAATGGTTGTTCTATTTATATGAGTAATATCTTTTATGGTCATGCACCCTTAAAGAGTGGTCTATTTTTATTGAATCTCGATAGTAGTGACACACATATTCATAGTGTTGGAACCAAAAGATGTAGAGTTGATAATGATAGTGCAACTTATTTGTGGCACTGCCGTTTAGGTCATATCGGTGTAAAGCGCATGAAGAAACTCCATACTGATGGACTTTTGGAACCACTTGATTATGAATCACTTGGTACTTGCGAACCGTGCCTCATGGGCAAGATGACCAAAACACCGTTCTCCGGTACTATGGAGAGAGCAACAGATTTGTTGGAAATCATACATACAGATGTATGTGGTCCGATGAATATTGAGGCTCGTGGCGGATATCGTTATTTTCTCACCTTCACAGATGACTTAAGCAGATATGGGTATATCTACTTAATGAAACACAAGTCTGAAACATTTGAAAAGTTCAAAGAATTTCAGAGTGAAGTAGAAAATCATCGTAACAAGAAAATAAAATTTCTACGATCTGATCGTGGAGGAGAATATTTGAGTTACGAGTTTGGTGTACATTTGAAAAATTGTGGAATAGTTTCACAACTCACGCCACCCGGAACACCACAGTAATGGTGTGTCCGAACGTCGTAATCGTACTTTACTAGATATGGTGCGATCTATGATGTCTCTTACTGATTTACCGCTATCGTTTTGGGGATGCGCTCTAGAGACGGCCGCATTCACGTTAAATAGGGCACCATCAAAATTCCGTTGAGACGACGCCTTATGAACTGTGGTTTGGCAAGAAACCAAAGTTGTCATTTCTGAAAGTTTGGGGTTGCGATGCTTATGTGAAAAAGCTTCAACCTGATAAGCTCGAACCCAAATCGGAGAAATGTGTCTTCATAGGATATCCAAAGGAAACTATTGGATAGACCTTCTATCACAGATCCGAAGGCAAGACTTTTGTTGCTAAATTCGGAAATTTTCTAGAGAAGGAGTTTCTCTCGAAAGAAGTGAGTGGGAGGAAAGTAGAACTTGACGAGGTAACTGTACATGCTCCCTTATTGGAAAGTAGTACATCACAGAAAACTGTTTCAGTGACACCTACACCAGTTAGTGAGGAAGCTAATGATGATGATCATGAAACTTCAGAACAAGATACTACTGAACTTCGTAGATCAACCAGAGTGCGATCCGCGCCAGAGTGGTACGGTAATCCTGTTCTGGAAGTCATGCTACTAGATCATGATGAACCTACGAACTATGAAGAAGCGATGGTGAGCCCAGATTCCGCAAAATGGCTTGAAGCCATGAAATCTAAGATGGGATCCATGTATGAGAACAAAGTATGGACTTTGGTTGACTTGGCCGATGATCGGCAAGCAATTGAGAATAAATGGATCTTCAAGAAGAAGACTGACGCTGATGGTAATATTACTGTCTACAAAGCTCAACTTGTCGCAAAAGGTTTTCGGCAAGTTCAAGGGATTGACTACGATGAGACCTTCTCACCCGTAGTGATGCTTAAGTCTGTCCGAATCATGTTAGCAATTGCCGCATTTTATGATTATGAAATTTGGCAGATGGATGTAAAAACTGCATTCCTGAATGGATTTCTGGAAGAAGAGTTGTATATGATGCAACCAGAAGGTTTTGTCGATCCAAAGGGAGCTAACAAAGTGTGCAAGCTCCAGTGATCCATTTATGGACTGGTGCAAGCCTCTCGGAGTTGGAATAAACGCTTTGATAGTGTGATCAAAGCATTTGGTTTTATACAGACTTTTGGAGAAGCCTGTATTTACAAGAAAGTGAGTGGGAGCTCTGTAGCATTTCTGATATTATATGTGGATGACATATTACTAATTGGAAATGATATAGAATTTCTGGATAGCATAAAGGGATACTTGAATAAGAGTTTTTCAATGAAAGACCTCGGTGAAGCTGCTTACATATTAGGCATTAAGATCTATAGAGATAGATCAAGACGCTTAATTGGACTTTCACAAAGCACATACCTTGACAAAGTTTTGAAGAAGTTCAAAATGGATCAAGCAAAGAAAGGGTTCTTGCCTGTGTTACAAGGTGTGAAGTTGAGTAAGACTCAATGCCCGACCACTGCAGAAGATAGAGAGAAAATGAAAGATGTTCCCTATGCTTCAGCCATAGGCTCTATCATGTATGCAATGCTGTGTACCAGACCAGATGTGTGCCTTGCTATAAGTCTAGCAGGGAGGTACCAAAGTGATCCAGGAGTGGATCACTGGACAGCGGTCAAGTACATCCTGAAATACCTGAAAAGGACTAAGGATATGTTTCTCATATATGGAGGTGACAAAGAGCTCATCGTAAAAGGTTACTTTGATGCAAGCTTTGACACTGATCCGGACGATTCTAAATCGCAAACCAGATACGTGTTTACATTAAACGGTGGGGCTGTCAGTTGGTGCAGTTCTAAACAAAGCGTTGTAGCGGGATCTACATGTGAAGCGGAGTACATAGCTGCTTCGGAAGCAGCAAATGAAGGAGTCTGCATGAAGGAGTTCATATCCGATCTAGGTGTCATACCCAGTGCATCGGGTCCAATGAAAATCTTTTGTGACAATACTGGTGCAATTGCCTTGGCAAAGGAATCCAGATTTCACAAGAGAACCAAGCACATCAAAAGACGCTTCAATTCCATCCGGGATCTAGTCCAGGTGGGAGACATAGAGATTTGCAAGATACATACGGATCTGAATGTTGCAGACCCGTTGACTAAGTCTCTTCCACGAGCAAAACATGATCACCACCAAGGCTCCATGGGTGTTAGAATCATTATCGTGTAATCTAGATTATTGACTCTAGTGCAAGTGGGAGACTGAAGGAAATATGCCCTAGAGGCAATAATAAAGTTATTATTTATTTCCTTATATCATGATAAATGTTTATTATTCATGCTAGAATTGTATTAACCGGAAACATAATACATGTGTGAATACATAGACAAACAGAGTGTCACTAGTATGCCTCTACTTGACTAGCTCGTTAATCAAAGATGGTTATGTTTCCTAACCATAAACAAAGAGTTGTTATTTGATTAACGGGATCACATCATTAGGTGAATGATCTGATTGACATGACCCATTCCATTAGCTTAGCACCCGATCGTTTAGTATGTTGCTATTGCTTTCTTCATGACTTATACATGTTCCTATGACTATGAGATTATGCAACTCCCGTTTGCCGGAGGAACACTTTGTGTGCTACCAAACGTCACAACGTAAATGGGTGATTATAAAGGTGCTCTACAGGTGTCTCCAAAGGTACATGTTGGGTTGGCGTATTTTGAGATTAGGATTTGTCACTCCGATTGTCGGAGAGGTATCTCTGGGCCCTCTCGGTAATACACATCACATAAGCCTTGCAAGCATTGCAACTAATGAGTTAGTTGTGATATGATGTATTATGGAACGAGTAAAGAGACTTGCCAGTAACGAGATTGAACTAGGTATGGGATACCGACGATCGAATCTCGGGCAAGTAACATACCGATGACAAAGGGAACAACGTATGTTGTTATGCGGTCTGACCGATAAAAGATCTTCGTAGAATATGTAGGAGCCAATATGAGCATCCAGGTTCCGCTATTGGTTATTGACCGGAGACGTGTCTCGGTCATGTCTACATTGTTCTCGAACCCGTAGGGTCCGCACGCTTAAGGTTTCGATGACAGTTATATTATGAGTTTATGAGTTTTGATGTACCGAAGTTAGTTTGGGGTCCCGGATGTGATCACCAACATGACGAGGAGTCTCGAAATGGTCGAGACATCAAGATTGATATATTGGACGGCTATATTCGGACACCAGAAGTGTTCCGGGGAAGTTTCGAATAAAACCGGAGCACCGGGGGGTTACCGGAACCCCCCGGGGGGTTAGTGGGCCTCATGGGCCTAAAGTGGAGAAGAGGAGGGGCTGCCAGGGCAGGCCGCGCGCCCCCTCTCCCCCTAGTCCGAATTGGACAAGGAGGGAGGGGCGGCGCCCCCCCTTTTTCTTCTCTCCTTCCCCCTCTCCTACTTGGACAAGGAAAGGGAGGGGAGTCCTACTCCCGGTAGGAGTAGGACTCCTCCTGCGCGCCTCCTACTAGGGCCGGCCGCACCCCCCCTTGGATCCTTTATATACGGAGGCAAGGGGCACCCCTAGATACACAAGTTGATCCACGTGATCATATTCTTAGCCATGTGCGGTGCCCCCTTCCACCATAGTCCTTGATAATATTGTAGTGGTGCTTAGGCGAAGCCCTGCGACAGTAGTACATCAAGATCGTCACCACGCTGTCGTGCTGACGGAACTCTCCCCCGACACTTTGCTGGATCGGAGTCCGGGGATCGTCATTGAGCTGAACGTGTGCTAGAACTCGGAGGTGTCGTGGTTTCGGTGCTTGATCGGTCGGGCCGTGAAGACGTACGACTACATCAACCAAGTTAACGCTTCCGTTGTCGATCTACAAGGGTACGTAGATCACACTCTCCCCCTCTCGTTGCTATGCATCACCATGATCTTGCGTGTGCATAGGAATTTTTTTGAAATTACTATGAAACCCAACACTTCTTCCGCCTATATATCTCCATATACCCTAAAATGATCGGGGAACACAATAGATTGGGAGTTCCGCCGCCAGAAGCCTCCGTAGACACCGAAAGCCAATCTAGACCCGTTCCGGCACCCTGCCGGAGGGGGAATCCTTCTCCGGTGGCTATCTTCATCATCCCGGTGCTCTCCATGACGAGGAGGGAGTAGTTCTCCCTCGGGGCTGAGGGTATGCACCAGTAGCTATGTGTTTGATATCTCTCTCTCTCTCTCTCATGTTCTTGATTTGGCACGATCTTGATGTATCGCGAGCTTTGCTATTATAGTTGGATCTTATGTTTCTCCTCCCCCTCTACTCTCTTGTAATGGATTGAGTTTCCCCTTTGAAGTTATCTTATCGGATTGAGTCTTTAAAGATTTGAGAACACTTGATGTATGTCTTGCCGTGCGTATCTGTGGTGACAATGGGATATCACGTGATTCACTTGATGTATGTTTTGGTGATCAACTTGCGGGTTCCGCCCATGAACCTATGTATAGGGGTTGGCACACGTTTTCGTCGTGATTCTCCGGTAGAAACTTTGGGGCACTCTTTGAGGTTCTATGTGTTGGTTGAATAGATGAATCTGAGATTGTGTGACGCATATCGTATAATCATACCCACGGATACTTGAGGTGACATTGGAGTATCTAGGTGACATTAGGGTTTTGGTTGATTTGTGTCTTGAGGTGTTATTCTAGTACGAACTCTAGGGATGTTTGTGACACTTATAGGAATAGCCCAACGGATTGATTGGAAAGAATAACTTTGAGGTGGTTTTGTACCCTACCATAATCTCTTCGTTCGTTCTCCGCTATTAGTGACTTTGGAGTTACTCTTTGTTGCATGTTGAGGGATAGTTATGTGATCCAATTATGTTATTATTGTTGAGAGGACTTGCACTAGTGAAAGTATGAACCCTAGGCCTTGTTTCCTAGCATTGCAATACCGTTTACGCTCACTTTTATCATTAGTTACCTTGCTGTTTTTATAATTTCAGATTACAAAAACCATTATCTACTATCCATATACCACTTGTATCACCATCTCTTCGCCGAACTAGTGCACATATACAATTTACCATTGTATTGGGTGTGTTGGGGACACAAGAGACTCTTTGTTATTTGGTTGCAGGGTTGCTTGAGAGAGACCATCTTCATCCTACGCCTCCTACGGATTGATAAACCTTAGGTCATCCACTTGAGGGAAATTTGCTACTGTCCTACAAACCTTTGCACTTGGAGGCCCAACAACGTCTACAAGAAGAAGGTTGTGTAGTAGACATCAAGTCCCGGGGGAGTTTTGTTTCCAGTTATTTTGGTTTGATTTGCATAAAGCATGGGACTGGGCATCCCGGTGACCAGCCATTTTCTCGTAAGTGAGGAGCGAAGTCCACTCCTCTTGAGAATAACCCGCCTAGCATGGAAGATACAGACAACCCTAGTTGATACATGAGCTACTCGAGCATACAAAACAGAATGTTTATTTGAAGGTTTAGAGTTTGGCACATACAAATTTACTTGGAACGGCAGGTAGATAGCGTATATAGGTAGGTATGGTGGACTCATATGGAACAACTTTGAGGTTTATGGAATTGGATGCACAAGCAGTATTCCCGCTTAGTACAAGTGAAGGCTAGAAAAAGACTGGGAAGCGACCAGCTAGAGAGCGACAACAGTCATGAACATGCATTAAAATTAATCAACACCGAATGCAAGCATGAGTAGGATATAATGCACCATGAACATAAACATCATAGAGGCTATGTTGATTTTGTTTCAACTACATGCATGAACATGTGCCAAGTCAAGCCACTCGAATCATTCAAAAGAGGATACCACCCTATTATACCACATCACAACCATTTTAATAGCATGTTGGCATGCAAGGTAAACCATTATAAGCTCCTAGCTAATTAAGCATGGCATAAGCAACTATAATCTCTAATTTTCATTGCAAACATGTTTATTCATAATAGGGTGAATCGGGAACGATGAACTAATCATATTTACAAAAACAAGCGATGTCGAGTTCATACCAGCTTTTCTCATCTCAATAAGTTCATCATATATTCATCATTATTGCCTTTCACTCGCACGACCGAATAGTGTGGATAATAATAGTAGTGCATGTGCATCAGACTAAGCTGGAATCTGCAAGCATTTCAATTCAAGAGAGAAGACAAGGTAATATGGGCTCTTTGTTAGATCAACAATAATGCATATGAGAGCCACTTTAACATTTTCATTATGGTCTTCTCCTCTCAACCCCCAAAGAACAAGAAAAGAAATAAAAACTATTTACACGGGAAAGCTCCCAACAAGCAAAAGAAGAATGAGAAATCTTTTTGGGTTTTCTTTTTAATTACTACTACTACAGCATGAAAAGTAAACTAGCTGAAAGCTACAACTAATTTTTTTTGTTTTTCTTAAGGTTTATCTGACACACAAGAAGAAAGCATAAAAAGGAAAATAAACTCGCATGGATATTACAGTGAAAAAGTATGAGCACCGACAACTAGCATGAGTGTGTGAACATGAATGTAATGTCGGTGAGAAATACATACTCCCCCAAGCTTAGGCTTTTGGCCTAAGTTGGTGTATGGCCACGGCTGGCCTGGCGGATATCCAAAGTTATAGCTGGGTTCGTACTGAGAAGGATCCCCCTGGTGCCACTGGTTGGCAATCTCCTCCGGATTCCATTGATAAACAGACTGCCGGTGAGGATCAAATTGTGGTTCCGACTCTGGCTCTGTAGCTGATGTGGGGTTTCGGTAGGCGTAAATGGCCTCCGACGGAACAAGGTATGTTCAAGTTGGTCGTGGAGGAAGGCGGTGAGGCCTGCATTCTCAGCCAACCCATAAAAATCATCATAAATTCCGGCTGCTCTCAAGAAATTATCACATGGCCATTCACACGGACGAACTTCCGCGGTGCGAGGGAGATTATATTTGGGCCTCTTATCCTCCTCACTTTGCTTATCCTTCGAGCTTCGGCTTGATGAGCCCCTCAAAAATCTCTTCATCTTTTTCTGAAAATATCTGAAATTTTTAGTAACTTAAAAATAAAAGTGAACCAAACTCAACAATATTGATAGCAACTATTCCTACTTCTGAAAATATCATGCATTAAAACTAATTTTGACCATATAAATTTGACATGCAAGCTCAAGAACAAGGTCACCTAAGCATCAAAAATATGCAATGAATAAAGCACTAGAACAAAAACTAATTGGACCATTGGAGGAGTCACATACCAAAGAACAATCCCCCAAAGCAGTTTTGTGGATGGATCTTCGAGCAAGGAGATCGAAAATGGCAGCAAGATGAGCTTGGACTCGGGTTTGAGCTGGCTAGTGATGTTTTTGGGAGGAAGAAGGAGTGTATGGTAGATGGAATAAGTGGAGGGGAGCCACCATGGGCCCATGAGGCAGGGGGTGTGCCCAGGGGTGGTGGGCGCGCCCTGGACCCTTGTGGCCAGGTGCTTGCTCCCCCTGTTGTGTTCTTAGTGCCAGATATTCTCAAATGTTCTAGAAAAAAATCATATTTAATTTTCAGGGCATTTGGAGAACTTCTATTTTTGGGGTATTTTTTATTGTATGGATAATTCAGAAAACAGACAGAAAAAATACTAATTTTGCTTTGTTTAATATAAATAGCAAAAAGTAATAAGAGGGTATAGAGAGTTGTGTTTTCTAAATTCATCCATCTCATGCTCATCAAAAGGAATCCACTAATAAGGTTGATCAGGTCTTGTTAACAAACTCATTCCGAATAACATGGAACCAGAGAATTTTCGAATAACACTAGGTTACCTCAACGGGGATATGCATGTCCCCAACAATAAGAATATCATATTTCTTCTTGACAGTAGGAAGAGGAAGTTCAAAACCTTTAATAGTAATAGTTGAAATTTTTCCAATAGAATTGATACTATGGACTTGAGGTTGTTTCCTCGGAAAGTGTATCGTATGCTCATTACCATTAACATGAAAAGTGACATTGCCTTTGGTGCAATCAATAACAGCCCCTGCAGTATTCAAAAAGGGTCTTCCGAGAATAATAGACATACTATCGTCCTCGGGAATATCAAGAATAACAAAGTCCGTTAAAATAGTAACGTTTGCAACCACAACAGGCACATCCTCACAAATACCGACAGGTATAGCAGTTGATTTATCAGCCATTTGCAAAGATATTTCAGTAGGTGTCAACTTATTCAAATCAAGTTTACGATATAAAGATAGAGGCATAACACTAACATCGTCTCCAAGATCACATAAAGCAGTTTTAACATAGTTTCTTTTAATGGAGCATGGTATAGTTGGTACTCCTGGATCTCCAAGTTTCTTTGGTATTCCACCCTTAAAAGTATAATTAGCAAGCATGGTGGAAATTCCATCTTCCGATATCTTTCTTTTATTAGTAACAATATCTTTCATATACTTAGCATAAGGATTCATTTTAAGCATATCAGTCAAACACATACGCAAAAAGATAGGTCTAATCATTTCAGCAAAGCGCTCAAAATCCCCATCATCCTTTTTCTTGGATGGTTTAGGAGGAAAGGGCACGGGTTTCTGAACCCATGGTTCTCTTTCTTTACCGTGCTTCCTAGCAACAAAGTCTCTCTTATCATAACATTGATTCTTTGATTGTGGGTTATCAAGATCAATAGCAGGTTCAATCTCTACACCATTGTCATTGCTAGGTTGAGCATCATTATTAACATTATCACTAGGTTCATGCTCATTACCAGATTGTGTTTCAACATCAGAAATGGAAATATCATTGGGATTCTCAGGTTTGTCAACAACAGGTTCACTAGAAGCATGCAAAGTCATATTATTTTCTTTTTCTTCCTCTTAGAAGGACTAGGTGCATCAATATTATTTCTCTGAGAATCTTGCTCAATTCTCTTAGGATGGCCTTCAGGATACAAAGGTTCCCAAGTCATTTTACCACCTCTAGTCATAACTCTAACAACATTATCATTTTTCTTACTATTTAATTCATTGAGCAAATCATTTTGAGCTTTAAGTACTTGTTCTACTTGAGTGGTAACCATAGAAGCATGTTTACTAATAAGTTTTAGTTCACCTTTAACATTAGCCATATAATCACTCAAGTGTTCAATCATATGAGCATTATGTTTCAATTGTCTACCAACATAAGCATTAAAAATCCTCTTGCTTAACCATAAAGTTATCAAACTCATCTAAGCATTGGCTAGCGAACTTAGTAGGAGGGATTTCAGCTTTATCATATCTATAGAGAGAATTTACCTTTACTACCTGTGTCGGGTTATCAAGACCGTGCGTTTCTTCAATAGGTAATGAATTAAGACCATGTATTTCTTCAATACTAGGTAAATTCTTAACATCTTTAGCTTTAATACCTTTTTCTTTCATAGACTTCTTTGCCTCTTGCATATCTTCAGGACTGAGAAATAGAATACCCCTTTTCTTCGGAGTTGGCTCAGGAGTTGGTTCAGGAATTGGATCAGGGATTGGATCAGGAAGTGTCCAATTATTTTCATTAGTCAACATATTATTCAATAGAATTTCAGCTTCATCAACAGTTCTTTCCCTGAAAACACAACCAACACAACTATCCAGGTGGACTCTGGAAGCATCGGTTAGTCCACTATAAAAGATATCAAGTATCTCATTTTTCTTGAGAGGATGATCAGGCAAAGCATTAAGTAATTGGAGAAGCCTCACCCAAGCTTGTGGGAGACTCTCTTCTTCAATTTGCACAAAATTATATATTTCCCTTAAAGCAACTTGTTTCTTATGAGCGGGGAAATATTTAGCAGAGAAGTAATAAATCATATCCTGGGGCTACGCACACAACCAGGATTAAGAGAATTAAATCATATCTTAGCATCACCCTTTATGAGAATAGAAATAATTTAAGGATATAATAATAGCGAGTTTTCTCATCATTAGTGAACATGGTAGCTATATCATTTAATTTAGTAAGATGTGCCACACCAGTTTCAGATTCATAGCCATAGAAAGGATCAGATTCAACTAAAGTAATTATCTCAGGGTCGATAGAGAATTCATAATCCTTATTAGTAACAAAGATATGTGAAGTAGCATAAGCAGGATCATATTTCATTCTAGCGTTCAAAGTTTTTTGTTTAAGCTTAGCTAATAGTTTCTTAAGATCACTTCTATCATTGCAGGCAAGAAAGACTCTAGCAGTTTCTTCATCCATAACATAAACTTCAGGAACAACATGTAATTCATATCTAGGGGGAGAATCTTCATCATCACTTTCATCAATATTATCAGTTTCAATAATTTCATTCTCTCTAGCCCTAGCAAGTTGTTCATCAAGAAATTCACCAAGTGGCACAGTAGTATCAAGCATAGAAGTAGTTTCATCATAAGTATCATGCATAGCAGAAGTGGCATCATCAATAACATGCGACATATCAGAATTAATAGCAAAAGCAGGTCTAGGTGTCGCAAGCTTACTCAAAACAGAAGGTGAATCAAGTGCAGAGCTAGATGGCAGTTCCTTACCTCCCCTCGTATTTGAGGGATAAATCTTGGTTCTTGGATCTTTCAAGTTCTTCATAATGATAAGCAGATATAAATCCCAAGTGACTCAAAGAATAGAGCTATGCTCCCCGGCAACGGCGCCAAAAATAGTCTTGATAACCCATAAGTATAGGGGATCGCAACAATTTTCGAGGGTAGAGTATTCAACCCAAATTTATTGAGTCGACACAAGGGGAGCCAAAGAATATTCTCAAGTATTAGCAGTTGAGTTGTCAATTCAACCACACCTGGATAACTTAATATCTGTAGCAAAGTATTTAGTAGCAAAGTAATATGATAGTAGTGGTAACGGTGGTAAAAGGTAACTGTAGAAAAAGTAATATTTTTGGTGTTTTATAGTGATGATAACAATAGCAACGGAAAAGTAAATAAGCGAAGAACAATATATGGAAAGCTCGTAGGCAATGGATCGATGATAGAAAATTATGCCGGATGTGATCGATCATGTAACAGTCATAACCTAGGGCGACACAGAACTAGCTCCAGTTCATCAATGTAGTGTAGGCATGTATTCCAAATATAGGCATACATGCTTATGGAAAAGAACTTGCATGACATATTTGTCCTACCCTCCCGTGGTAGCGGGGTCCTATTGGAAACTAAGGGATATTAATGCCTCCTTTTAATAGAGTACCGGACCAAAGCATTAACACATAGTGAATACATGAACTCCTCAAACTACGGTCATCACCGGGAGTGGTCCCGAGTTCCCGACTATTGTCACTTCGGGGTTGCCGGATCATAACACATAGTAGGTGACTATAGACTTGCAAGATAGGATCAAGAACTCTCATATATTGATGAAAACATAATAGGTTCAGATCTAAAATCATGGCACTTGGGGCCTAGTGACAAGCATTAAGCATAGCAAAGTCATAGCAACATCAATCTCAGAACATAGTGGATACTGGGGATCAAACCCTAACAAAACTAACTCGATTACATGATAAATCTCATCCAACCCATCACCGTATAGCAAGCCTATGATGGAATTACTCACGCACGACGGTGAGCATCATGAAATTGGTGATGGAGGAAGGTTGATGATGATGATGGCGACGGATTCCCCTCTCCGGAGCCCCGAACGGACTCCAGATCAGCCCTCCCGAGAGATTTTAGGGATTGGTGGTGGCTCCATATCGTAAAACACGATGAATCCTTCTCTCTGGTTTTTCTCTCCCCGAAAGTGAATATATGGAGTCAAGGTTGAGGTCGGTGGAGCGTCAGGGGGCCCACAAGGCAGGGGCGCGCCCAGGGGGGCAGGCGCGCCCCCACCCTCGTGGACAGGTGGAGGCCCCCCTGACGTGGATTCTTCTTCCAGTATTTTTTATATATTCCAAAATAATTCTCCGTTGATTTTCAGGTCATTCCAAGAACTTTTATTTCTGCACAAAAAATAACACCATGGCACTTCTGCTGAAAACAGCGTCAGTCCGGGTTAGTTCCATTCAAATCATGCAAGTTAGAGTCCAAAACAAGGGCAAAAGTGTTTGGAAAAGTAGATACAACGGAGACTATCATATCTCACGTGATGATCGGACATGGTTTAGTTGATATGGATCACGTGATCACTTAGATGATTAGAGGAATGTCTATATAAGTGGGAGTTCTTTAATAATTTGATTAACTGAACCTTAATTTATCATGAACTTAGTACCTGATAGTATTTTGCATGTCTATGTTATTGTAGATAGATGGCCCGTGCTGTTGTTTCGTTGAATTTTAATGCGTTCCTTGAGTAAGCAAAGTTGAAAGATGATGGTAGCAATTACACGGACTGGGTCCGTAACTTGAGGATTATCCTCATTGCTGCACAGAAGAATTATGTCCTGGAAGCACCGCTAGGTGCCAAACCTGCCACAGGAGCAACACCAGATGTTATGAACGTCTGGTAGAGCAAAGCTGATGACTACTCGATAGTTCAGTGTGCCATGCTTTACGGCTTAGAACTGGGACTTCAACGACATTTTGAACGTCATGGAGCATATGGGATGTTCCAGGAGTTGAAGTTAATATTTCAAGAAAATGCTTGGATCGAGAGATATGAAGTGTCCAATAAGTTCTACAGCTGCAAGATGGAGGAGAATAGTTCTATCAGTGAAAATATACTCAGAATGTCTGGGTACCATAACCACTTGACTCAACTGGTAGTTAATCTTCCTGTTGATAGTGTCATTGATAGAGTTCTTCAATCACTGCCACCAAGCTACAAGAGCTTCGTCATGAACTATAACATGCAAGGGATGAATAAAACAATTCCCGAGCTCTTCGCAATGCTAAAGGCTGCGGAGGTAGAAATCAAGAAGGAGCATCAAGTATTGATGGTTAACATGACCACCAGTTTCAAGAAAATGGGTAAAGGGAAGAAGAAAGGGAACTTCAAGAAGAACGACAAACAAATTGCTGCTCAAGAGAAGAAACCCAAGTCTGGACCTAAGCCTGAGACTGAGTGCTTCTACTGCAAATAGACTGGTGCTACCTCTTGAGCACTGCGTTGGATTTCCTTGAAGAGGAAAGGATGATGCAGCAAAGTAGCATAAGTATTTCCCTCAGTTTTTGAGAACCAAGGTATCAATCCAGTAGGAGGCTATGCGCGAGTTCCTCGTACCTACACAAAACAAATAACTCCTCGCAAACAACGCGATAAGGGGCTGTCAATCCCTTCACGGTCACTTACGAGAGTGCGATCTGATAGATATGATAGAATAATATTTTTGGTATTTTTGTGATAAAGATGCAAAGTAAAAAGCAAAGGAAATAACTAAGTATTGGGACATTAATATGATGAAGATAGACCCGGCGGCCATAGGTTTCACTAGTGGCTTCTCTCAAGAGCATAAGTATTTTACGGTGGGTGGACGAATTACTGTTGAGCAATTGACAGAATTAAGCATAGTTATGAGAATATCTAGGTATGATCATGTACATAGGCATCACGTCTGAGACAAGTAGACCGACTCCTGCCTGCATCTACTACTATTACTCCACTCATCGACCGCTATCCAGCTTGCATCTAGAGTATCAAGTTCATGAAAACAGAGTAACGCCTTAAGCAAGATGACATGATGTAGAGGGATAAATTCATGCAATATGATAAAAACCCCATCTTGTTATCCTCGATGGCAACAATACAATACGTGTCTTGCTGCCCCTACTGTCACTGGGAAAGGACACCGCAAGATTGAACCCAAAGCTAAGCACTTCTCCCATTGCAAGAAAGATCAATCTAGTAGGCCAAACCAAACTGATAATTCAAAGAGACTTGCAAAGATAACCAATCATACATAAAAGAATTTAGAGAGGATTCAAATATTGTTCATAGATAATCTTGATCATAAACCCACAATTCATCGGTCTCAACAAACACACCGCAAAAAGAAGATTACATTGAATAGATCTCCACAAGAGAGGGGGAGAACATTGTATTGAGATCCAAAAAGAGAGAAGAAGCCATCTAGCTAATAACTATGGACCCAAAGTTCTGAGGTAAACCACTCACACTTCATCGAAGAGGCTATGGTGTTGATGTAGAAGCCCTCCGTGATGGATGCCGCCTCCGGCGGAGCTCCGAAACAGGCCCCAAGATGGGATCTCGTGGATACAGAAAGTTGCGGCGGTGAAATTAGGGTTTTGGCTCCGTATCTGATCGTTTGGGGGTACGTAGGTATATATAGGAGGAAGAAGTACGTCGGTGGAGCAACAGGGGGCCCACGAGGGTGGAGGGCGTGCCTGGGGGGGGGGGGGGTAGGCGCGCCCCCTACCTCGTGGCCTCCTCCTTTATTTCTTGACGTAGGGTCCAAGTGTCCTGGATCATGTTCGGTGAGAGAATCACGTCCCCGAAGGTTTCATTCCGTTTGGACTCCATTTGATATTCCTTTTCTTCGAAACCCTAAAATAGGCAAAAAAACAACAATTCTGGGCTGGGCCTCCGGTTAATAGGTTAGTCCCAAAAATAATATAAAAGTGGATAATAAAGCCCAATAATGTCCAAAACAGTAGATAATATAGCATGGAGCAATCAAAAATTATAGATACGTTGGAGACATATCAAGCATCCCCAAGCTTAATTCCTACTCGTCCTCGAGTAGGTAAATGATAAAAAAGATAATTTTTGATGTGAAGTGCTACTTGGCATAATTTTAATGTAATTCTTCTTAATTGTGGTATGAATATTCAGATCTGAAAGATTCAAGATAAAAGTTTAATATTGACATAAAAATAATAATACTTCAAGCATACTAACAAAGCAATCATGTCTTCTCAAAATAACATGGCCAAAGAAAGTTATCCCTACAAAATAATATAGTCTGGCTATGCTCTATCTTCACCACACAAAGTTTAAATCATGCACAACCCCGATGACAAGCCAAGCAATTGTTTCATACTTTTGATATTCTCAAACTTTTTCAGTCTTCATGCAATACATGAGCGTGAGCCATGGATATAACACTATATTATGGAATAGAATGGTGGTTGTGGAGAAGACAAAAAGGGAGAAGATAGTCTCACATCAATTAGGCGTATCAACGGGCTATGAAGATGCCCATCAATAGATATCAATGTGAGTGAGTAGGGATTGCCATGCAACGGATGCACTAGAGCTATAAGTGTATGAAAGCTCAACAAAAGAACTAAGTGGGTGTGCATCCAACTTGCCTGCTCATGAAGACCTAGGGCAATTTTGAGGAAGCCCATCATTGGAATATACAAGCCAAGTTCTATAATGTAAAATTCCCACTAGCATATAAAAGTGATAACATAGGAGACTCTCTATCATGAAGATCATGGTGCTACTTTGAAGCACAAGTGTGGAAAAAGGATAGTAACATTGTCCCTTCTCTCTTTTTCTCTCATTTTTTTCTGTTTTAATTGGGCCTTCTTTCTTTTTTTGGCCTCTTTTATTTTTTTTTCTTTTTCGTCCGGAGTCTCATCCCGACTTGTGGGGGAATCATAGTCTCCATCATCCTTTCCTCACTGGGACAATGCTCTAATAATGATGATCATCACACTTTTATTTTCTTACAACTCAACAATTACAACTCGATACTTAGAACAAAATATGACTCTATATGAATACCTCCGGCGGTATACCGGGATATGCAATGAATCAAGAGTGACATGTATGAAAGAATTATGAATGGTGGCTTTGCCGCAAATACGATGTCAACTACATGATCATGCTAAGCAATATGACAATGATGGAGTGTGTCATAATAAACGGAACGGTGGAAAGTTGCATGGCAATATATCTAAGAATGGCTATGGAAATGCCATAATAGGTAGGTATGGTGACTGTTTTAAGGAAGGTATATGGTGGGTGTATAAACCGGCGAAAGGTGCGCGGTATTAGAGAGACTGGTGGAAGGGTGAGAGTGCGTATAATCCATGGACTCAATATTAGTCATAAAGAACTCATGTACTTATTGCAAAAATCTACAAGTTATCAATGCAAAGTATTACGCGCATGCTCCTAGGGGGATAGATTGGTAGGAAAAGACCATCGCTCGTCCCCGACCGCCACTCATAAGGAAGACAATCAAAAAATAAATCTTGCCCCGACTTCATCACATAATGGTTCACCATACGTGCATGCTACGGGAATCACAAACTTTAACACAAGTATTTCTCAAATTCACAACTAATTAGGCTACAATAATCCCATGTTAATGTTGCCACGTCACTTTGATTTTTGTTGCTAATCTCTTGTTAGTTCTAAATCGTTTCAAATTCAAAATTCAAAATTCAAGATCAAGCAAACAATAAAACTTTTCAAATGTTAAAACTAAAATGTTCGGAGTGGACCAAATAATTCATAGGAAATTATGATGGAGAAACCACTCTTTTATAAAATGTTTAAATACTCAACTGTGAATGAAACAGCGGCATAACCAATTTAATAAATGCTTTTTATTATTTATAAAATGTTAAACTATTTTATTTATCTACTCAAATTAATGTGGCAGTAATAAATATAGTAATACAAATTTAAAAACCATTTATGTATTTTATAAAACGATAACCTTTAAAGAAATAAAAGAAAACAGGAAAGGATAAATAAATAAAAAGTAAAGAAAACAAAATAGCAAAACAAAAGAAGACAAAGAGGCTCCCGTGGTCCAACTGGGCCAAACGGCCCACCTGGCCGACCCACCTGGCCCAACCGACCGGCCCATCCCATCCCACCTTATCCCCCACTAACCTGAAACCCTAACCCCCCAGTGCAACCACTTCCCCACTCTCTCGTTCCTCTCGCTCCCCTCCCCCTGATCTGGATCGGGGCGTAACCCCGACCGCGCCTCGCCGACGTCGCCCGTTGCAGCCCGTGGATCCCGCAACCTCGACGCCGCCTGGAACCGCCGCCGCCGAGCGCCATTCGCCGGACTGCCTCCCCATCATCGCTTGCCTCGTCTCCGTCCTCCTCCTCAACTCCCACTGCCCCGTACCCTACGCCCTCGGTGAGAACCCCGACCGTCCTCCCTCCCTCTAACCCCGCATCGTCACCGTGCCCAGCGCACGTTGCGCGCGCCCCCGCCTTCCCACCTACGCCTGGCCGACCTTGTTGCTGCTCCACCGCGGCCCCGCACGATGCTCGCCCCGCTTTGCCCTGCCCCGTCGCCCTCTGCTTCCCCCGCTACTGGCCCAGGGCCGTCCCGCCGGCACTTGCCTCCCACAGTTGCCCCGCGCCGTCTTGTCGCCGCAGCTCGCCTTCCGCCACGCCCCGCTCTCCGCGCCCAGCTGCCGCACCACCGCCCTCTGTACGCGCCGTCCGCGAGCCCTGTTGGCTCGCGCCCACGGCGGCCTCGCCTCCGTCCCGTGCCCACGACTCGCCATGTCTCCCCCTCGCCCCGCAACTATGTGCTGCAGGAGGCGCCGCTCCACCCCGCCCATGGCCACCGGCCCCTCGCGCCCCTAACTGCCACCGCTGTCCTCTGTCGCCCGCGCGCTCCGACCGGCTGGCCTCTCCACGGCCGCGCCCGTGGTCGGACTCGGGCACGGGCACCACACCCGTGCGCCCGCACGCCCGTTAGGCCCCTGCCCCCAGATCGTTTATAAAAAAAAAGAATTAAAAAATACATAATAAATAAATAATTAATAATAAAATTAAATAATTAATTAATTAACTAAATAATTAACTTAATTAATCATATTTAGTTAAACTAATTAAATGTGATTAACCTAAAATATATAATTAACCTAACTAATCTGTTAGTTAGGGTGATGTGTCTATGACAGACGGGACCCACACGTCAGTTTGACCCAGTCAACCCCCTTTTGACTGCTGACGTCATGCTGACATCAGCAAACACTATTCTGGATAATGTTATTTTAAATTAATTAAATAAATTCTAAAAATGATTTAAAACTTTAGAAAATCATATAAAATAAACCGTAGCTCAGATGAAAATACTTTCTACATGAAAGTTGCTCAGAACGACGAGACAAACCCGGATACGCAGCCCGTTCGTCCGCCATGCATCCCTAGCATAGCGAACACGCAATTTTCCCCTCCGGTTCGCTTGTCCGAAAACACGAAACACCGGGGATATTTTCCCGGATGTTTCCCCCCTTCACCGGCATCACTTCATACCGCGTTAGGACACACCTAGCATCACGCTTTGTGATGTCCTGCATCGTCATGCATCTGTTTGCTTAATATTTATTGTTTCTTCTCCCTCTTCTCTCGCTAGACACCGAGACCGACGCCGCTGCTACCCAGTACGACTACGGTGTTGACGACCCCTCTCTCTTGCTAGAGCAACCAAGCAAGCCCCCCCTTTGATCACCGGATATCGCCTACTCTTCTCTCTACTGCTTGCATTAGAGTAGTGTAGTATGTTACTGCTTTCCGATAATCCTATTCTGATGCATAGCCTATCATTGTTGCTACAGCTGTTGATACCTTACCTGCAATCCTAAATGCTTAGTCTAGGATGCTAGTTTATCATCAATGGCCCTACATTCTTGTCCGTCTGCCATGCTATACTATCGGGTCATGATCACTCGGGAGGTGATCATGGGTATATACTATATACTTTATACATGATACATGTGATGACTAAAGACGGGTCGGCTCGAGGAGTACCCGCGGTTGATTCACGAATTGGGGGCTGGAAGGACATACTTTCCCGACAGCCCTCTGTGTGGATCTTTGTGGCGAAGCGACAGGGCAGGTTAAAACAATCATGATTTCAAAGAATCTTCAAAAATTTGTAAGAAAATGTTTTTAAATGTAAAAATGTTCATGATTTCAAATAATGTTCACGAATTCTAAAAAATGTTCACAAATTTGTAAAAAAATGTTCATGATTTCAAAAATTGATTCTTGAATTAAAGAAATGTTCATGATTTCAAAAAATGTTCTCAAATTCAAAAACATTTTCATGATTTAAGAGAATGTTCAAATTTTCGAAAAATTCTTTAGGATTTCGAAATAATGTTCGTTTATTTTGAAAAATGTTCACAATTTCGAAAAAATGTTCATGAATACTCACAATTTCAGAAAAATGTTCACGATTTAGGCAAAAATATTCATGATTTATAAAAATTATTTGCGAGTTTTAAAAATCTTCATGATTTCAAAAATGTTCACTGTTTCAAATTTTGAAATGTGATGAACATTTTTTCAATCCGATGAACAAGAATGGAATTTTAAGAACATTTTTTGAATCGTTGAGCATTTTTACACATTGATGAACATTTTTTTTAATTTTATACAAAAAAATGTTCACGAATTTGGAAAGAAAAGAATTTTTTTTTGAATGTGGTGAACAATTTTTGAAATTGATGATAAACAAATTTTGAAAATCGATGAACAAATTATGACTTTAGTGAACAATTTTTGAAATCACTGAACAAATTTCGAATTTGATGAAGAATATTTTAAATCAATGAACAAAATTCGAATTTGATAAACATTTTTTGAATTTGATGAATAAATTTTGAATTTTGTTGAACATTTTTTAAACCCGATGATGAAAAAAGGAATTTCATGAATCATTGAGCGTTTTTACACATTGACGAGCATATTTTTATTTTGCTACAAAAAATGTTCACGGATTTGGATAGAAAAAGAAAAAGGGAAACAGAAAAGAAAAAAAAGAAGAAGAAAAGTAAAGAACTCAAGAAAAAACAAAAAAGAAAGATAAACGGTATATGGGCCGTCCCATACGAACGCCCAGCGCTCCATGGGTTGCGCGCCAGGTCGCTCGGCGGCGCCCTATGCGCCATATAGAAAATCCGGTGTACTCCGGCCTCCACCGCACTTATATTTTTCTGGCCCAACTGTCCTGAACGGCAGCCACTCTTCACCGAAATCACTAATTAAGGAATACTCGTTGTAAAAAACACTCCATTTTCTCAGGTTGCAATAAGTGGTGTACATACAGCACGCCACTTACAGTAATCTGGGAGTTTTTCTTTTTTTTTCGTAGATCCGTTTATTCAAAACATTTTATCTTTTAAACCGTGCGTCTAAATCTCGAACCGTTTTCATCATTGGATTCCTCGCGTCGAGATCTTCAAAACTAGATCCCATGTTGATAGGTTTTAACGAACTTTTTTTCATGAAAAATCCAGACAAAAAAACCGAACCTGGAGCATGGTTTTTTTCCCTTTCCGAATGAGGCACGCCCGTGCCTCTCGTGAAATCACACCCGTGCCTCTTGTGAAAGAAAAACCGTGACTCTCGTGGAAGGAAAAAACAGAAAACACGTTTTTTCCCGTTTCCAAGAGGCACGACCGTGACTCTCGCGAAAGCACAACCGCGCCTCTCGCGGAAGCAAAATCGTGACTCTTACAAAAGAAAAAAAAACAAAAAACGCGTATTTTCTCCTTTCTAAGAGGCACGGCCGTGACTCTCACGAAAGCACAACCGTGTCTCTCGCGGAAGCAAAATCGTGACTCTCGCGAACGAAAAAGAAAAACAGAAAACGCGTTTTGTTTTTTCCTTTCCGAGAGGCACGGCCGTGACTCTCACGAAAGCACAACCGTGCCTCTCACGGAAGCAAAACCGTGAGTCTCGCGAACGAAAAAGAAAAATAGAAAACGCATTTTGTTTTTCCCTTTCCGAGAGGCACGGCCGTGACTCTCGCGAAAGCATAACCGGCCTCTCGCGGAAGCAAAACTGTGACTCTCGCGAAAGAAAAAAAACAGAAAACGTGTTTTTTTCATTTCCGAAAGGCACGGCCGTAACTCTCGCTAAAGCACAACCGTGCCTCTTGCGAAAAAAACGTGACTTTTGCGAAAGGGAAAAAAAACGCGTTTTTTTCGTGGGAATTTTTTTTTCGAAATTTTTTTATCGGAAGGCTAAGGAAGACCGGGAGAAAACCAAAATGTTGAAAATAACCAGGAAAAAAGTCCGAAAACACGTGCAAAAAATAAAAAAAACAAAATCAGGAGGGAACATCCAGAGTGCGACACGTGGCGAATGGCTGAGAGTGCGCCAAGTGGCGCTGATCGTTGCGAGGCTCCCGAAGAAGCGCTCGTTAATTAGTTGCTCCCACTCTCTTCACGAAAATCTGAGCCTTCTGGTTATTTGGGCCGTTTCTCCCGGCCCAAAGAACTAACCCATTACGCGAGAAGGGCCGCCGAACGGTTCGGTCCTGGCCGACGAAAAACAAATCATTCGCTCGACAGAGACGAGCGGATCGGTTCGGTCGCCGCGCGAGAGAGAAGAGGGTCCGTCGCCGAGGAACGCCTCGCCTGGGTGCACGGTGGTGGCAGGCCTCGAGCAGTCGAGCGGGCCGAGCGGCCATGCGGCTCTTCCCCGCGATCTCTGCCGCGGCGACGACCAAGACCCCCGCAAGGCCCGCGTCCTCGGCCGCGGCGGCGGCGACGGCCAAGACCCCGGCCAGGTTCGTCTCCCGCGCGCCTCCGAGAACTCCGAACCCAACATCATCGCCTCCCTTCCCCTCCCCTCCCCCAACCACGTCCAAGACCCTGGCCAAGGCCGCCACTCCGTCTCCACGCAAAGGTAGGCGGTGGAGCAATCCTCTCCTCCTCGATCCCCCCTTTCTCCCCCGCCTCCCCGATGCTACCTCCCATTTCTCCCCCACCGCCCTGTCCCGCTTCTCCATCCATGTCGAAGGTGAGACAGTGAGAGGAATAGCACCACTCGACGCCACCATGGTCGCATCCCTTGATCAAAACCCGTCTCTGTCCTCCCTTCATTCGATCGACCATGATGCGTCTAGGTACATACATGCCCGCGATCCCATCCTCTTTCCAATCCCCGTGATGTGCGGCGGGTGTTCACTGTCGGATTTCCTTGGTGGGTGAATCGTGTCAGCACGTATAATTTGGTTGGCTCTGAATCGTACAAGATGATAGATTGGTTCGAGCATGGAGCAGGTTTAGGCGAGAGTGCCACGATTGTGGCTTTGTGCGATATGGATGCAGAGATTAGCTATCACTTACACATCGACATACTGTAATTCACTTTCAGTAATTCAAGGTCTTGCTTGGGTAGGTCGTTGGGCGATGCTATTAACATTGTTCTAAAATTTACCTTTGCTGTGTTTCATAGCTTAACAAACAACCACATTGGCTGGCACGTGAGAGCAAGGCAAGCAAGTAAAAGGTGTTTTGCATGTCTGTGAAACAAGCAAGAAGAAGCAAAGTTTGTAACCATACAGCCAGATCGGCCCAGGAGACAGAGACGAGACAGATGAGGGTCGATCCAGCCGCCGCTGGCGACGAGGGGATCGGTCGATCCAGCCGACATGGGCGATTTGTCTGCCAGGGAGAAGGGAGAAGAGGCAATCATTCTTCAGTTTCTGTTCAGACAATCATAGCAGGTGATGGTACGTGTATATATGCTGCCTCCCCCATTCTTTTTCACTCAGGCAACAGAACCTCCTTCAGCATGAATGCATGATGGTGACAATTGCCTGTCCTGATGTCCTCTTATTTAAAAAATAATATATTACATACAGGTCATGTTCATGTTGGCTGTGGTCAACTGATTTCGGCAGATCTTAGAGCTTGGTGATCTGTTTATTTGATTTTTGCAGGGCCCGGTGATGATAGCGTTCTTCTGCATGAACGTGAACCTGGTGTTTTTGATGCGGATGGTGAAACAGGCAACAGCCGCATAACCAACAACACGAGCAAGTGAACCAGAGGATCCTATTGGGGACGCTACAAGACCTACCATCATATTACAATCTTAGCTTCGTTGTCGTAGGTACTACGTGTTACATATGACTTCACATATCACCTACACAAGCAATGTTAATATGCGTTCCAAACAGAATATATGTGAATAACATGAACAGTAGTAGATATGTGACTGTACTGTATCCAAAGCACCGCCCATTTTTCTTAACGAGTCCCTCACAAGCCTCCGTAGATACTCTTTGTTCCTGTGGCTATATCGATTTCTTACTACTATCATTAAATAAAAGTTGTAATTAGAATTGCCTGAGCACAACTATGTTTTAGTTATGGTTTGTGCATCTTGGCCATGTTCTGAACTTTCTAGCGATGTTATACACCCTAGATTGTTGATCATTGGAACAAAGATGCTGAGGTGGCACAAGTGATGAGGTGGATAGTTTACATGTCAAAAGAAATAGAATAGTGGGGATGAACTGTTTAGCTATTATAGATACAGGTCATGTTCATGTTGGCTGTGGTCAACTGATTTCGGCAGATCTTAGAGCTTGGTGATCTGTTTATTTGATTTTTGCAGGGCCGGGTGATGATAGCATTCTTCTGCATGAACGTGAACCTGGTGTTCTTGACGCGGATGGTGAAACAGGCAACAGCCGCATAACCAACAACACGAGCAAGTGAACCAGAGGATCCTATTGGGGACGCTACAAGACCTACCATCATATTACAATCTTAGCTTCGTTGTCATAGGTACTACGTGTTACATATGACTTCACATATCACCCACTCAAGCAATGATAATATGCGTTCCAAACAGAATATATGTGAATAACATGAACAGTAGTAGATATGTGACTGTACTGTGTCCAAAGCACCGCCCATTTTTCTTAACGAGTCCCTCACAAGCCTCCCTAGATACTCTCTGTTCCTGTGGCTATATCGATTTCTTACTACTACTCCCTCCGTTCCATAATGTAGTGCCTATAGATTATTTTAAAAGTCAAACATTACAAACTTTGACCATATTTATAGAGAAAAATGGGTACATCTAGAATGCCAAATGCACATCATTGGATACATCATGAGTTATATTTTCAGAATATACATGTTTGGTATTGTAGAAATAAATAGTTTTTTCTATACACTTAGTCAAAGTTGTAACTAGAATTGCCTAAGCACAACTATGTTTTAGTTATAGTTTGTGCATCTTGGCCATGTTCTGAACTTTCTAGCGATGTTATACACCCTAGATACCTAATGTTATATACTTTGAACAGTACAAAACCCATGCTTTTATCTGTAGTTTGCATACTTAATATCCATTATGTAGTTCTCACCATATCAGTAGTTGAATCTTCATTTTGTTTTCATGTCAAAACTGCTTCGGTACTTCTTCACTTTGTACGCAATGGGGAAATGGTTTCTTCGTTCATTTATGAGAAATGATAATTTAGATTGTGGAAATGTTTTCAGTAATCCGAAACAGCCATTTAATGTCATTCTTTGTATTGTTTGTGCCATTGGAGACTTGAAAATAAATGAATATATTTGTCTTCTCCTTTCTTTCAAAAGTTTTATGTTTTAGAATATGTGGTGAACGAAGGTTTGCATTCATGGAGTTATCCGATTTATTGTAGAGTAGCCTTTATAGACTGTTGTCAATTTTTTGAATGATAATGGCATTTTCAAGCGTAGTCAGGTGCATTACACAAGGAGCGCTTCAGCCTTACGGATGCAGGACTAGAGATGCTACTGTTTTTCTGCCATAATTATGTCGTGCAAGTAAGATGCACATTTGTTTGTGCTTTTACTGGGAAAAATATACATTCGGTGTCGCTGATGTATTGCATAGTTCTAACTATCTATGGAGTGTTTTTGTCCCCTATTTCTTTATACCAATATCAATTTTCAATCCTTGTCAGATATATTTATATGCATCAAGTTTCAGTTATTCTTGATTAACTGCCGTCTTCTTTGTTGGCAAAATTTCTTGCACTTTCACAACACAGGTATAGCCATGATCTGTGGAGGAACCGTGGAACTAGGATAATCTTTTGACATCAAACCAGCATTCCTTGTTGGTCTACATGCTATTATTCTGATACATTTCTAATGCCTCTCTGTTGTAATTACTCTTGGGGAAAGGTTAATTTGTCCTGATGCTTATGTTCCCACTTGGACAAAACTTATTTGATTCATTAGGTTTAGTTGCATGCAAAACTACATATTTTCATCACAAATCTGCCAACATCGTGTTTGGCAACTTCAAGTAAAGGGAACAGGATTTTAAAGGGAATTTGATAAGGGATTTGGCTTGGGAAGTTGATTATTAATCCCAAACCATTGTTTGGTGTGTGAATTACTAGTGGGAGTTTGACAGGAAGATATCTTCCCAAGTTTGGTTCCTGGGTTTTGTCATGGAAATAAAACACATAACTACTTTATCATGAGATTTGGGCAGCTAATTCTCTTTCCTCACGTAAATTACCTGGGGTCCCCCTGGGAAGAGAACCATGGGAATTTGTCATACCAACTGTAACACCCCCAGTGCCAAGCTACAGTGATCTCCCTCTAATTATGCTAAGTCATCTTCTTCAACTTACTAGTGATTAAGATCCAAAATCCATTCTGATTCAAAATTCAAATAGTGAGTAAAAATAAAACTTCTTCAAATAAATAAACAAAACTGTTCATGTTATTACAAATATTCACTAACTATTTTTCATGTAGAAACCAACATTATTTAAGTTGTTAAAATGCCCCTAGGATTTAAACAGTGGACAACAACCATCTAATGGACCTTTTCTTTTTCAAAAAAAATTACTTAAACTATTCCAAGTGCCCTGAAACTTTTTGTGCAGCACCACAATATTGCATATAATTTATGTGATAAGTTTCATATATATCAAAATTGATTTGGTGGAACATTTAAAATTAAAAAACTTGCTAAAATACATTACAGGCAAAATATAGGAAAAGGGCCAAGTACTTACTATGCACTAGAAGCCTAGTGCTACAGTAGCATGGGCCAGCCCACCACCAGCCTTCTCCTTCCTCGCTATAGGAGGCAGGGGAGGCGTGGCTTGCATTGATACGTCCATTGTGCATGATGCTTTTATATTGATATGTATTGCATTATGGGCTGTTATTACACATTATGTCACAACACTTACGCCTATTTTCTCTTATTTTACAAGGTTTACATGAAGAGGAAGAATGCCGACGACTGGAATTCTGGGCTGGAAAATGAGCAAATATTAGAGACCTATTCTGCACAACTCCAAAAGTCCTGAAACTTCATGGGAGCAAGTTTCAGAATATATATAAAATATTTGGCGAAAGAAGTATCAGAGGGGGGCCACCCACCATCCACGAGGGTGGGAGGCGCGCCCTACCCCCTGGGCGCACCCCCTGCCTCGTGGGCCCCCTGGCAGCCCTCTGATACCCATCTTCTGCTATATGAGGTCTTTCGTCGAGGAAAAAAATCATAAGCTAGCTCACGGGACGAAACTCCGCCGCCACGAGGCGGAACCAATCTAGGGCTCCGGCGGTGCTGTTCTACCGGGAAAACTTCCCTCCGGGAGAGGGAAATCATCACCATCACCATCGTCATCAACATCAATCCTCTCATCGGGAGGGGGTCAATCTCCATCAACATCTTCACCAGCACCATCTCATCTCAAACCCTAGTTCATCTCTTGTATCCAATCTTTGTCCCAAAGCCTCAGATTGGTACCTGTGGGTTGCTAGTAGTGTTGATTACTCTTTATAGTTGATGCTAGTTGGTTTATTCGGTGGAAGATCATATGTTCAGATCCTTTATGCATATTAATACCCCTCTGATTATGAACATGAATATGATTTGTGAGTAGTTATGTTTGTTCCTGAGGACATGGGAGAAGTCTTGCTATGAGTATTCATGTGAATTTGGTATTCATTCGATATTTTGATGAGATGTATATTGTATTTCCTCTAGTGGTGTCATGTGAACGTCGACTACATGACACTTCACCATTGTTTGGGCCTAGAGGAGTGCATTGGGAAGTAATAAGTAGATGATGGGTTGCTAGAGTGACAGAAGCTTATACCCTAGTTTATGCGTTGCTTCGTAAGGGGCTGATTTGGATCCATATGTTTCATGCTATGGTTAGATTTATCTTAATACTTCTGTTGTAGTTGCGGATGCTTGCAATAGGGGTTAATCATATGTGGGATGCTTGTCCAAGGAAGGGCAATACCCAAGCACTGGTCCACCCACATATCAAATTATCAAAGTACCGAACGCGAATCATATGAACGTGATGAAAACTAGCTTGGCGATAATTCCCATGTGTCCTCGGGAGCACTTTCCTTTGTATAAGAGTTTGTCTAGGATTGTCCTTTGCTACAAAAAGGATTGGGCCATCTTGCTAGACCTTATTTACTTTTATTACTTGTTACCCGTTACAAATTACCTTATCACAAAACTATCTGTTACCGATAATTTCAGTGCTTGCAGAGAATACCTTACTGAAAACTGCTTATCATTTCCTTCTGCTCCTCGTTGGGTCCGACACTCTTACTTATCGAAAGGACTACGATAGATCCCCTATACTTGTGGGTCATCATGCATCCGGTCGCCATGGCCTCGGCAGGACGCGTGTCGGCCATCCCACGCCCCCCCTGTTGGATAAGATGACACCCCCGCGCTCTTCCATCAAACCCTAGCACCCATTTCCCCCTTCCCCTCGCTCGCTCTCATCTTCAAATCGCGCAGCCACTGCCGTTGCCATGGCCGTCCTCACTCCTGTAGCCACCGTGCTCCTCGCCTATTGAGACCGATTCCAGATGAAACGCCGGCGTTGACTACGTCATTTGCAAAGTCTGGATCAAGCCGGAGAGCCTGTCTTCAACCTCCGGCCACCACGACGCCATCGACAAAATCGTCGTTGTCGCTCCACCACCGGCCTTCCCGATCTCGCCTACGGCCTTTCTGTGAGCCGTTCTTCCAAAACCCCCTATACTCCTCTCAATTTCGTCGTCGTAGGCTCGTAGCCGCCCGTGCATCGCCATGGCCGCCATGTCGGATGCTTCGCTCCCGTGCCCGGGTTGCTCTTTGTTGCGGTTGATGTTCTGCTTCTCTTTGCTACTATCGCTGCTGCTGCCTCCTCCTACTTCCGCTGCCCCGCACGCCCGCACAACCATCCGCGCCAGGACGTGCCCACCTCCAGCCGCCCGCACCCGCTTCCGCTCGCCACTCCTCGCGCCCACAACCGTTGTTGCCCGCTGCTACTTTGTGCTGCTCCGCCGCCGCCGTACTACTGCCGCTGCCGCCAGGCCGCATGCGCCCACTGCCGACCCCCGCTAGCCTGTCCCTGCCTGCTGCTTACTGCGGCGTGCTGCTGCTGCCTGCCGCTGCGTACCGCTGCTGTGTTGCGGTACCATGTCTGTGTGTGGTGCGTGTTGTTGGGGAACGCAGTAATTTCAAAAATTTTCCTACGCACACGCAAGATCATGGTGATGCATAGCAACGAGAGGGGAGAGTGTTGTCTACGTACCCACGCAGACCGACTGCGGAAGCGTTGACGCAACGTAGAGGAAGTAGTCGTACGTCTTCCCGATCCGACCGATCCAAGCACCGTTACTCCGGCACCTCCGAGTTCTTAGCACACGTACAGCTCGATGACGATCCTCGGGCTCCGATCCAGCAAAGCATCGGGGAGGAGTTCTGTCAGCACGACGGCGTGGTGACGATCTTGATGTTCTACCGTCGCAGGGCTTCGCCTAAGCACCGCTACAACATGATCGAGGTGGAATATGGTGGCGGGGGGCACCGCACACGGCTAAGGAACGATCTCAAGGATCAACTTGTGTGTCTAGAGGTGCCCCCTGCCCCCGTATATAAAGGATCCAAGGGGGAGGGGGCGTCCGGCCAGGAGGAGGGCGCAGGAGGAGTCCTACTCCTACCGGGAGTAGGACTCCCCCCCCCCCAATCCTAGTTGGAATAGGATTCCCCGAGGGGGAAAGAGAGAGAGGGGGCCGGCCACCTCTCCTTGTCCTAATAGGACTAGGGGAGGGGGGAGGCGCGCGGCCCACCTTGGGCTGCCCCTTTCTCCTTTCCACTAAAGCCCACTAAGGCCCATATAGCTCCCGGGGGGTTCCGGTAACCTCCCGGTACTCCGGTAAAATCCCGATTTCACCCGGAACACTTCTGATATCCAAACATAGGCTTCCAATATATCAATATTTATGTCTCGTCCATTTCGAGACTCCTCGTCATGTCCATGATCACATCCGGGACTCCGAACAATCTTCGGTACATCAAAATGCATAAACTCATAATAACTGTCATCGTAACGTTAAGCGTGCGGACCCTACGGTTCGAGAACAATGTAGACATGACCGAGACACGTCTCCGGTCAATAACCAATAGCGGGACCTGGATGCCCATATTGGCTCCTACATATTCTACGAGATCTTTATCGGTCAGACCGCATAACAACATACGTTGTTCCCTTTGTCATCGGTATGTTACTTGCCCGAGATTCGATCGTCGGTATCCAATACCTAGTTCAATCTCGTTACCGGCAAGTCTCTTTACTCGTCCATAATACATCTTCCCGCAACTAACTCATTAGTTGCAATGCTTGCAAGGCTTATGTGATGTGCATTACCGAGAGGGCCCAGAGATACCTCTCCGACAATCGGAGTGACAAATCCTATTCTCGAAATACGCCAACCCAACATCTACCATTGGAGACACCTTAGAGCTCCTTTATAATCACCCAGTTATGTTGTGACGTTTGGTAGCACACAAAGTGTTCCTCCGGCAAACGGGAGTTGCATAATCTCATAGTCATAGGAACATGTATAAGTCATGAAGAAAGCAATAGCAACATACTAAACGATCGGGTGCTAAGCTAATGGAATGGGTCATGTCAATCAGATCATTCAACTAATGATGTGACCTCGTTAATCAAATAACAACACTTTGTTCATGGTTAGGAAACATAACCATCTTTGATTAACGAGCTAGTCAAGTAGAGGCATACTAGTGACACTAAGTTTGTCTATGTATTCACACATGTATTATGTTTCTGGTTAATACAATTCTAGCATGAATAATAAACATTTATCATGATATAAGGAAATAAATAATAACTTTATTATTGCCTCTAGGGCATATTTCTTTCAGTCTCCCACTTGCACTAGAGTCAATAATCTAGATTACACAGTAATGATTCTAACACCCATGGAGCCTTGGTGCTGATCATGTTTTGCTCGTGGAATAGGCTTAGTCAACGGGTCTGCAACATTCAGATCCGTATGTATCTTGCAAATCTCTATGTCTCCCACCTGGACTAGATCCCGGATGGAATTGAAGCGTCTCTTGATGTGCTTGGTCCTCTTGTGAAATCTGGATTCCTTTGCCAAGGCAATTGCACCAGTATTGTCACAAAAGATTTTCATTGGACCCGATGCACTAGGTATGACACCTAGATCGGATATGAACTCATTCATCCAGACTCCTTCGTTCGTTGCTTCCGAAGCAGCTATGTACTCCGCTTCACATGTAGATCCCGCTATGACGCTTTGTTTAGAACTGCACCAACTGACAGCTCCACCGTTTAATGTAAACACGTATCCGGTTTGCGATTTAGAATTGTCCGGATCAGTGTCAAAGCTTGCATCAACGTAACCTCTTACCGTGAGCTCTTTGTCACCTCCATATATGAGAAACATATCCTTAGTCCTTTTCAGGTATTTCAGGATGTTCTTGACCGCTGTCCAGTGATCCACTCCTGGATTACTTTGGTACCTCCCTGCTAAGCTTATAGCAAGGCACACATCAGGTCTGGTACACAGCATTGCATACATGATAGAGCCTATTGCTGAAGCATAGGGAACGTCTTTCATTTTCTCTCTATCTTCTGGAGTGGTCGGGCATTGAGTCTGACTCAACTTCACACCTTGTAACACAGGCACGAACCGTTTCTTTGCTTGATCCATTTTGAACTTCTTCAAAATCTTGTCAAGGTATGTGCTTTGTGAAAGTCCAATTAAGCGCCTTGATCTATCTCTATAGATCTTTATGCCTAATATGTAAGCAGCTTCACCGAGGTCTTTCATTGAAAAACTCTTATTCAAGTATCCCTTATGCTATCCAGAAATTCTATATCATTTCCAATCAGTAATATGTCATCCACATATAATATCAGAAATGCTACAGAGCTCCCACTCACTTTCTTGTAAATACAGGCTTCTCCGAAAGTCTGTATAAAACCAAATGCTTTGATCACACTATCAAAGCGTTTATTCCAACTTCGAGAGGCTTGCACCAGTCCATAAATGGATCGCTGGAGCTTGCATACTTTGTTAGCTCCCTTTGGATCGACAAAACCTTCCGGTTGCATCATATACAACTCTTATTCCAGAAATCCATTCAGGAATGCAGTTTTGACATCCATCTACCAAATTTCATAATCATAAAATGCGGCAATCGCTAACATGATTCGGACAGACTTAAGCATCGCTACGGGTGAGAAAGTCTCATCGTAGTCAACCCCTTGAACTTGTCGAAAACCTTTTGCGACAAGTCAAGCTTTGTAGACAGTAACATTACCATCAGCGTCAGTCTTCTTCTTGAAGATCCATTTATTCTCAATTGCTTTCCGATCATCGGGCAAGTCAACCAAAGTCAACCAAAGTACGGTAATCAGATTTCATGGCTTCAAGCCATTTTGCGGAATATGGGCTCACCATCGCTTAGGTTCATCATGATCTACCAGCATGATTTCTAGAACAGGATTACCGTACCACTCTGGTGCGGATCTTGCTCTGGTTGATCTACGAGGTTCAGTAGTATCTTGTCCTGAAGTTTCATGATCATTATCATTAGCTTCCTCACTAATTGGTATAGGTGTCGCAGAAACAGTTGTCTGTGATGTACTACTTTCCAATAAGGGAGCAGGTACAGTTACCTCGTCAAGTTCTACTTTCCTCCCACTCACTTCTTTCGAGAGAAACTCCTTCTCTAGAAAGGATCCATTCTTAGCAACGAATGTCTTGCCTTCGGATCTGTGATAGAAGGTGTACCCAACAGTCTCCTTTGGGTATCCTATGAAGACACATTTCTACGATTTGGGCTCGAGCTTATCAGGTTGAAGCTTTTTCACATAAGCATCGCAGCCCCAAACTTTAAGAAACGACAACTTTGGTTTCTTGCCAAACCATAGTTCATAAGGTGTCGTCTCAACGGATTTTGATGGTGCCCTATTTAACGTGAATGCGGCCGTCTCTAAAGCATAACCCCAAAACGATAGCGGTAAATCAGTAAGAGACATCATAGATCGCACCATATCTAGTAAAGTATGATTACGACGTTCGGACACACCATTACGCTGTGGTCTTCCGGGTTGCGTGAGTTGCGAAACTATTCCGCATTGTTTCAAATGTACACCAAACTCGTAAATCAAATATTCTCCTCCACGATCAGATCGTAGAAACTTTATTTTCTTGTTACGATGATTTTCAACTTCACTCTAAAATTCTTTGAACTTTTCAAATGTTTCAGACTTGTGTTTCATTAAGTAGATATACCCATATCTGTTTAAGTCATCTGTGAAGGTGAGAAAATAACGATATCCGCCACGAGCCTCAATATTCATTGGACCACATACATCGGTATGTATGATTTCCAATAAATCTGTTGCTCTCTCCATAGTACCGGAGAACGGCGTTTTAGTCATCTTGCCCATGAGGCACGGTTCGCAAGTACCAAGTGATTCATAATCAAGTGGTTCCAAAAGTCCATCAGTATGGAGTTTCTTCATGCTCTTTATACCGATATGACCTAAACGGCAGTGCCACAAATAAGTTGCACTATCATTATCAACTCTGCATCTTTTGGCTTCAACATTATGAATATGTGTGTTACTACTATCGAGATTCATCAAAAATAGACCACTCTTCAAAGGTGCATGACCATAAAAGATATTACTCATATAAATAGAACAACCATTATTCTCTGATTTAAATGAATAACCGTCTCGCATCAAACAAGATCCAGATATAATGTTCATGCTCAACGTTGGCACCGAATAACAATTATTTAGGTCTAATATTAATCTCGAAGGTAGATGTAGAGGTAGCGTGCCGACCGCGATCACATCGACTTTGGAACCGTTTCCCACGCGCATCGTCACCTCGTCCTTTGCCAGTGTTCGCTTAATCCGTAGTCCCTGTTTCGAGTTGCAAATATTAGCAACTGAACCAGTATCAAATACCCAGGTGGTACTACGAGCTCTAGTAAGGTACACATCAATAACATGTATATCACATATACCTTTGTTCACCTTGCCATCCTTCTTATCCGCCAAATACTTGGGGCAGTTCCACTTCCAGTGACCAGTCTGCTTGCAGTAGAAGCACTCAGTTTCAGGCTTAGGTCCAGACTTTGGTTTCTTCTCCTGAGCAGCAACTTGCTTGCCGTTCTTCTTGAAGTTCCCCTTCTTCTTCCCTTTGCCCTTTTTCTTGAAACTAGTGGTCTTGTTAACCATCAACACTTGATGCTCCTTCTTGATTTCTACCTCCACAGCTTTCAGCATTGCGAAGAGCTCGGGAATAGTCTTGTTCATCCCTTGCATATTATAGTTCATCACGAAGCTCTTGTAGCTCGGTGGCAGTGATTGGAGAATTCTGTCAATGACGCAATCATCTGGAAGATTAACTCCCATCTGAATCAAGTGATTATTATACCCAGACATTTTGAGTATATGCTCACTGACAGAACTGTTCTCCTCCATCTTGCAGCTATAGAACTTATTGGAGACTTCATATCTCTCAATCCGAGCATTTGCTTGAAATATTAACTTCAACTCCTGGAACATCTCATATGCTCCATGACGTTCAAAACGTCGTTGAAGTCCCGATTCTAAGCCGTAAAGCATGGCACACTGAACTATCGAGTAGTCATCAGCTTTGCTCTGCCAGACGTTCATAACATCTGGTGTTGCTCCAGCAGCAGGCCTGGCACCCAGCGGTGCTTCCAGGACGTAATTCTTCTGAGCAGCAATAAGGATAATCCTCAAGTTACGGACCCAGTCCGTGTAATTGCTACCATCATCTTTCAACTTTGCTTTCTCAAGGAACGCATTAAAATTCAACGGAACAACATCATGAGCCATCTATCTACAATCAAACATAAACAAGCAAGATACTATCAGGTACTAAGTTCATGATAAGTTTAAGTTCAATTAATCAAATTACTTAAGAACTCCCACTTAGATAGACATCCCTCTAATCCTCTAAGTGATCACGTGATCCAAATCAACTAAACCATAATCGATCATCACGTGAGATGGAGTAGTTTTTAATGGTGAACATCGTTATGTTGATCATATCTACTATATGATTCACGCTCGACCTTTCGGTCTCCGTTTTCCGAGGCTATATCTGTATATGCTTGGCTCATCAAGTATAACCTGAGTATTCCGCGTGTGCAACTGTTTTGCACCCGTTGTATTTGAACATAGAGCCTATCACACCCGATCATCACGTGGTGTCTCAGCACGAAGAACTTTCGCAACGGTGCATACTCAGGGAGAACACTTCTTGATAATTTAGTGAGAGATCATCTTATAATGCTACCGTCAATCAAAGCAAGATAAGATGCATAAAAGGATAAACATCACATGCAATCAATAAAAGTGTTATGATATGGCCATCATCATTTTGTGCTTGTGATCTCCATCTCCGAAGCACCGTCATGATCACCATCGTCACCGGCACGACACCTTGATCTCCATCGTAGCATCGTTGTCGTCTCGCCAATCTTATGCTTCCACGACTATCGCTACCGCTTAGTGATAAAGTAAAGCATTACAGCGCGATTGCATTGCATACAATAAAGCGACAACCATATGGCTCCTGCAAGTTGCCGATAACTCGGTTACAAAACATGATAATCTCATACAATAAAATTCAGCATCATGCCTTGACCATATCACATCACAACATGCCCTACAAAAACAAGTTAGACGTCCTCTACTTTGTTGTTGTAAGTTTTACGTGGCTGCTATGGGCTTAAGCAAGAACCAATCTCACCTACGCATCAAAACCACAACGATAGTTTGTCAAATAGACTCCGTTTTAACCTTCGCAAGGACCGGGCGTAGCCACACTCGGTTCAACTAAAGTTGGAGAGACAGTCGCCCGCAAGCCACCTATGTGCAAAGCACGTCGGGAGAACCGGTCTCGCGTAAGCGTACGCGTAATGTTGGTCCGGGTCGTCTCGTCCAACAATACCGCCGAATCAAAGTATGACATGCTGGTAGGCAGTATGACTTATATCGCCCACAACTGACTTGTGTTCTACTCGTGCATATAACATCAAACCATAAAACCTAGGCTCGGATGCCACTGTTGGGGAACGCAGTAATTTCAAAAAAATTCCTACGCACACACAAGATCATGGTGATGCATAGCAACGAGAGGGGAGAGTGTTGTCTATGTACCCACGCAGACGACTGCGGAAGCGTTGACGCAACATAGAGGAAGTAGTCGTACGTCTTCCCGATCCGACCGATCCAAGCACCGTTACTCCGGCACCTCCGAGTTCTTAGCACACGTACAGCTCGATGACGATCCCCGGGCTCCGATCCAGCAAAGCGTCGGCGAGGAGTTCCGTCAGCACGACGGCGTGGTGACGATCTTGATGTTCTACCGTCGCAGGGCTTCGCCTGAGCACCGCTACAATATGATCGAGGTGGAATATGGTGGCAGGGGGCACCGCACACGGCTAAGGAACAATCTCAAGGATCAACTTGTGTGTCTATAGGTGCCCCCTGCCCCCGTATATAAAGGATCCAAGGGGGAGGGGGCGGCCGGCCAGGAGGAGGGCGCAGGAGGAGTCCTACTCCTACCGGGAGTAGGACTCCCCCCCCAATCCTAGTTGGAATAGGATTCCCCGAGGGGGAAAGAGAGAGAGGGGGCCGGCCACCTCTCCTTGTCCTAATAGGACTAGGGGAGGGGGGAGGCGCGCGGCCCACCTTGGGCTGCCCCTTTCTCCTTTCCACTAAAGCCCACTAAGGCCCATATAGCTCCCGGGGGGTTCCGGTAACCTCCCGGTACTCCGGTAAAATCCCGATTTCACCCGGAACACTTCCGATATCGACACATAGGCTTCGAATATATCAATCTTTATGTCTCGACCATTTCGAGACTCCTCGTCATGTCCATGATCACATCTGGGACTCTGAACAATCTTCGGTACATCAAAATGCATAAACTCATAATAACTGTCATCGTAACGTTAAGCGTGCGGACCCTACGGTTCGAGAACAATGTAGACATGACCGAGACACGTCTCCGGTCAATAACCAATAGCGGGACCTGGATGCCCATATTGGCTCCTACATATTCTACGAAGATCTTTATCGGTCAGACCGCATAACAACATACGTTATTCCCTTTGTCATCGGTATGTTACTTGCCCGAGATTCGATCGTCGGTATCCAATACCTAGTTCAATCTCGTTACCGGCAAGTCTCTTTACTCGTTCCGTAATACATCATCCGCAACTAACTCATTAGTTGCAATGCTTGCAAGGCTTATGTGATGTGCATTACCGAGAGGGCCCAGAGATACCTCTCCGACAATCGGAGTGACAAATCCTATTCTCGAAATACGCCAACCCAACATCTACCATTGGAGACACCTGTAGAGCTCCTTTATAATCACCCAGTTACGTTGTGACGTTTGGTAGCACACAAAGTGTTCCTCCGGCAAACGGGAGTTGCATAATCTCATAGTCATAGGAACATGTATAAGTCATGAAGAAAGCAATAGCAACATACTAAACGATCGGGTGCTAAGCTAATGGAATGGGTCATGTCAATCAGATCATTCAACTAATGATGTGACCTCGTTAATCAAATAACAACACTTTGTTCATGGTTAGGAAACATAACCATCTTTGATTAACGAGCTAGTCAAGTAGAGGCATACTAGTGACACTAAGTTTGTCTATGTATTCACACATGTATTATGTTTCCGGTTAATACAATTCTAGCATGAATAATAAACATTTATCATGATATAAGGAAATAAATAATAACTTTATTATTGCCTCTAGGGCATATTTCCTTCACGTGTGGCCGGCGGTGCCACAGCCGTATGTGGCCTGCCATTGTTTATTTAGGACTAGTTTAGATTAGGGTCTACAATTAGTGCTAAGTTAGTCTAATGGCAGATGACTTGTGGACCCATTTCATTTAAAAGCCTGCTTAAAAATATATAAGTCAATGACATGTGGCCCCCCACCTAATCTGTCAAATTAATTAAACTGTTAATTTACACTGTCTCCATTACTGCTAGGACCCACCAGCAAGTTTGACCAGTCAACGTTGGCCAAGTCAACTGTTGATTGGACTGTTGACTTTGACCCTGACCCAACCTATCATACACTGTGGCTGGCATTGAATATGTGACATAAGTATTTACTGATTAAATTTGGAATTTAAATAAATCCATAAATTGTATAAAACTTTGAAAATTAATATAAAATAATCCGTAACTTGGATGAAAATACTTTGTACATGAAAGTTGCTCAGAACGACGAGACGAATCCGAATATGCAATCCATTCGTCCGCCATGTCCCTAGCATAGCGCACATGGAACTGTCCCCCTCTGTTTCACCTGTCCGAAAATGGCTAACACCGGGAATACCTTCTCGGATGTTTCCCCCTTCGCCGGTAGCACCTAGTACTGCGTTAGGTCACCCCTAGCACCGCGTATCGCCATGTTATGTTTTGTGATGCTTTGATTGCTCTGTTATTTATTGTGTCCCCCTTCGTTACTTCTTTCTGGTAGACCCCGAGACCGTTGCTAATACCCCCGTGATCGGCTACATCGACGATGACCCCTCCTTGCCAGAGCAACCTGGCAAGCAAACCCCCTTTGATCAACCAGATATCACCCATTCTCTTCTCTCTTATTCTTGCATTAGGTTTGCTACTGTTGTTGATTCGATAGCTCCTATTCTGCTGCATAGCCTTGTTGGGGAACGTAGCAGAAATTCAAAAATTTTCCTACGTAACACCAAGATCTATCTATGGAGAGACCAGCAACGAGTAGAAAGGAGAGTGCATCTACATACCCTTGTAGATCGCTAAGCGGAAGCGTTCAAGTGAACGGGGTTGATGGAGTCGTACTCGTCGTGATTCAGATCACCGATGATCCTAGTGCCGAACGGACGACACCTCCGCGTTCAACACACGTACAGCTCGACGATGTCTCCCACGCCTTGATCCAGCAAGGAGAGAGGGAGAGGTTGAGGAAGACTCCATCCAGCAGCAGCACAACGGCGTGGTGGTGATGGAGGAGCGTGGCAATCCTGCAGGGCTTCGCCAAGCACCTACGGGAGAGGAGGAGGTGTCACGGGAGGGAGGGAGGCGCCAAGGGCTCAGGTATGGATGCCCTCCCTCCCCTCCACTATATATAGGGGCAGGGGAGAAGGGGGAGGCGCAGCCTTGCCCCTTCCTCCAAGGAAGGGGTGCGGCCAAGAGGGGGGGAGGAGTCCATCCTCCCCAAGGCACCTCGGAGGTGCCTTCCCCCTTGAGGACTCTTCCCTCTAGGGTTCCCTAGGCGCATGGGCCTCTTGGGGCTGGTGCCCTTGGCCCATGTAGGCCAAGGCGCACCCCCTACAGCCCATGTGGCCCCCGGGGGCAGGTGGCCCCACCCGGTGGGCCCCCGGGACCCTTCCGGTGGTCCCGGTACAATACCGATGACCCCGAAACTTGTCCCGATGGCCGAAACAGGACTTCCTATATATAAATCTTTACCTCCGGACCATTCCGGAACTCCTCGTGACGTCCGGGATCTCATCCGGGACTCCGAACAACATTCGGTAACCACATACAAACTTCCTTTATAACCCTAGTGTCATCGAACCTTAAGTGTGTAGACCCTACGGGTTCGGAAGACATGTAGTCATGACCGAGATGTTCTCCGGTCAATAACCAACAGCGGGATCTAGATACCCATGTTGGCTCCCACATGTTCCACGATGATCTCATCGGATGAACCACGATGTCAAGGACTCAATCAATCCCGTATACAATTCCCTTTGTCTAGCGGTATGGTACTTGCCCGAGATTCGATCGTCGGTATAGTGATACCTTGTTCAATCTCATTACCGGCAAGTCTCTTTACTCGTTCCGTAACACATCATCCCGTGATCAACCCCTTGGTCACATTGTGCACATTATGATGATGTCCTACCGAGTGGGCCCAGAGATACCTCTCCGTTTACACGGAGTGACAAATCCCAATCTCGATTCGTGCCAACCCAACAGACACTTTCAGAGATACCCGTAGTGTACCTTTATAGCCACCCAGTTACGTTGTGACGTTTGGCACACCCAAAGCACTCCTACGGTATCCGGGAGTTGCACAATCTCATGGTCTAAGGAAATGATACTTGACATTAGAAAAGCTTTAGCATACGAACTACATGATCTTGTGCTAGGCTTAGGATTGGGTCTTGTCCATCACATCATTCTCCTAATGATGTGATCCCGTTATCAACGACATCCAATGTCCATGGTCAGGAAACCGTAACCATCTATTGATTAACGAGCTAGTCAACCAGAGGCTTACTAGGGACATGGTGTTGTCTATGTATCCACACATGTATCTGAGTTTCCTATCAATACAATTCTAGCATGGATAATAAACGATTATCATGAACAAGGAAATATAATAATAATCAATTTATTATTGCCTCTAGGGCATATTTCCAACAGTCTCCCACTTGCACTAGAGTCAATAATCTAGTTCACATCGATATGTGATTAACACTCAAGGTCACATCCCCATGTGACTAACACCCAAAGAGTTCTGGGTTTGATCATGTTATGCTTGTGAGAGAGGTTATAGTCAACGGGTCTGAACCTTTCAGATCCGTGTGTGCTTTACAAATCTCTATGTCATCTCCTAGATGCAACTACCACGTTCTATTTGGAGCTATTCCAAATAACTGTTCTACTTGGAGCTATTCTAAATTGTTGCTCCATTATACGTATCCAGTATCTCTACTCAGAGCTATCCGGATAGGTGTTAAGCTTGCATCGACGTAACCCTTTACGACGAACCCCTTTACCACCTCCATAATCGAGAAAATTCCTCAGTCCACTAGTTACTAAGGATAACTCTGACCGCTGTCCCGTGATCCATTCTTGGATCACTCTTGTACCCCTTGACTGACTCATGGCAAGGCACACTTCAGGTGCGGTACACAGCATAGCATACTGAAGAGCCTACGTCTTAAGCATAGGGGACGACCTTCATCCTTTCTCTCTATTCTGCCGTGGCCGAGCTTTAAGTCTTAACTTCGTACCTTACAACTCAGGCAAGAACTCCTTCTTTGACTGGTCTATCTTGAACACCTTCAAGATCATGTCAAGGTATGTGCTCATTTGAAAGTATTATTAAGCGTTTTAATCTATCCTTATAGATCTTGATGCTCAATGCTCAAGCAGCTTAATCCAGGCTTTTCCATTGAAAAATACTTTCCAAATAACCCTTTATGCTTTCCAGAAATTCTACGTCATTTCTGATCAACAATATGTCAACAACATATACTCATCAGAAATTCTATAGTGCTCCCACTCACTTCTTTGGAAATACAAGTTTCTCATAAACTTTGTATACACCCAAAATCTTTGATCATCATCAAAGCATACATTCCAACTCCGAGATGCTCACTCCAGTCCTTAGAAGGATTGCTGGAGCTTTGCATACTTATTAGCATATTTCAGGATAGACAAAACCTTCCGGTTGTATCACATACAACCTTTCCTCAAGAATCGTCGAGGAAACAATGTTTTGACATCCTATCTGCAAGATTTCATAAATAATGCAGTAATTGCTAATATAATTCCAACAGACTCTTAGCATCGCTACGAGTGAGAAAGTCTCACCGCACTCAACTCCTTGAACTTGTCGGGAAACTTCTTAACGACAAGTCGAGCTTTCTTCAATGGTGACACTTACCATCATTGTCTGTCTTCCTTTCAAAATCCATCTGTACTCAACAGCCTTACGACCATCAAGTAGTTCTTCCAAAGTCTACACTTTGTTTTCATATATGGATCCTCTCTCGGATTACATGGCCTCGAGCCATTTATCGGAATCCGGTCCCACCATCGCTTCTCCATAGCTCGTAGGTTCATTGTTGTCTAGCAACATGACTTCCAAGACAGGATTACGTACCACTCTGAAGTAGTACGCATCCTTGTCATCCCACGAGGTTTGGTAGTGACTTGATCCGAAGTTTCATGATCATTATCATAAGCTTCCACTTCAGTTGGTGTACGTGCCACAGGAACAACTTCATGTGCCCTACTACACACTTGTTGAAGTGACGGTTCAATAACCTCATCAAGTCTCCACCATCCTCCCACTCAACTTTTCGAGAGAAACCTTTCCTCGAAAAAGGACCCGATTCAAGAAACAATCCCTATTGCTTTCGGATCTGAATTAGGAGGTATACCCAACTGTTTTTGGGTGTCCTATGAAGATGCATTTTATCTGCTTTGGGTTCGAGCTTATCAACCTGAAACCTTTTCACATAAGCGTCGCAGCCCCAAACTTTCAAGAAACGGCAACTTAGGTTTCTCCAAACCACAGTTCATACGGTGTCGTCTCAACGAAATTATGTGGTGCCCTATTTAAAGTGAATGTGGTTGTCTCTAATGCCTAACCCATGAACGATAGTGGTAACTCGATAAGAGACATCATGGTATGCACCATATCCAACCGGGTGCAACTATGACGTTTGGACACACCATCACACTATGGTGTTCCAGGCTGTATCAGTTGTGAAACAATTTCCACAATGTCTTAATTCTGTGCCAAACTCGTGATTCAGATATTCATCTCTATGATCATATCATAGATCTTTTATCCTCTTGTCACGACGATCTTTCAACTTCACACTGAAATTACTTGAACCTTTCAATAATTCAGACTCGTGATTCATCAAGTAAATATACTCAACATCTACTCGAATCATCTGTGAAGTAAGAACATAACGATATTCACTGCATGCCTCAGCACTCATTGGACTGCACACATCAAAATATGTTACTTCCAACAAGTTGCTATCTTGTTCCATCTTACTGAAAACGAGGCTTTTCAGTCATCTTGCCCATGTGGTATGATTTGCATGTCCCAAGTGATTCAAAATCAAGTGAGTCAAAACGGTCCATTTGCATGGAGTTTCTTCAAGCATATACACCAATAGACATGGTTCGCATGTCTCAAACTTTTCAAAAACGAGTGAGCCCAAAGGTCCATCAATGTGGAGCTTCTTCATGCGTTTTATACCGATATGACTTACGTGGCAGTGCCACAAGTAGGTGGTACTATCATTACTATCTTTTGGCATGAACATGTGTATCACTACGATCGAGATTTAATAAACCATTCATTTTAGGTGTAAGACCATTGAAGGTATTATTCAAATAAACAGAGTAACCATTATTCTCCTTAAATGAATAACCGTATTGCGATAGACGTAATCCAATCATGTCTATGCTCAACGCAAACACCAAATAACAATTATTTAGGTTTAACACCAATCTCTTTGGTAGAGAGAGCGTGCGATGCTTGATCATATCAAGCTTGAAAAAAACTTCCAACACATATCGTCAGCTCACCTTTAGCTAGTCTCCGTTTATTCCGTAGCCTTTTGTTTCGAGTTACTAACACTTAGCAACTGAACCGGTATCTAATACCCTGGTGCTACTAGGAGTACTAGTAAAGTACACATTAACATAATGTATATCCAATATACTTCTATCGACCTTGCCAGCCTTCTCATCTACCAAGTATCTAGGGTAATTCCGCTCTAGTGACTGTTCCCCTTATTACAGAAGCACTTAGTCTCGGGTTTGGGTTTTACCTTGGGTTTCTTCACTAGAGCAGCAGCTGATTTGCCATTTCATGAAGTATCCCTTCTTGCCCTTGCCCTTCTTGAAACTAGTGGTTTCACCAACCATCAACAATTGATGCTCCTTCTTGATTTCTACTTTCGCGGTGTCAAACATCGCGAATACCTCAAGGATCATCATATCTATCCTGATATGTTATAGTTCATCACGAAGCTCTAACAGCTTGGTGGCAATGTCTTTGGAGAAACATCACTATCTCATCTGGAAGATCAACTCCCATTCGATTCAAGTGATTGTCGCACTCAGACAATCTGAGCACAAGCTCAACGATTGAGCTTTTCTCCCTTAGTTTGCAGGCTAAGAAAATCGTCGGAGGTCTCATACCTCTTGACGTGGGCACGAGCCTGAAATCCCAATTTCAGCCCTCGAAACATCTCGTATGTTCCGCAACATTTCGAAAAACGTCTTTGGTGCCTCAACTCGTTTAACTGAACTATCACGTAGTTATCAAAACGTGTATGTCAGATGTTCGCAACAACCACAGACAACGTTCGAGGTTCAGCACACTGAGCGGTGCATTAAGGACATAAGCCTTCTATGAAGCAATGAGGACAATCCTCAGTTTACGGACCTAGTCCGCATAATTGCTACTATCAACTTTCAACTAATTTTTCTCTAGGAACATATCTAAACAGTAGAACTATAGCGTGAGCTACGACATAATTTGCAAAAACCTTTTGACTATGTTCAGGATAATTAAGTTCATCTTATGAACTCCCACTCAGATAGACATCCCTCTAGTCATCTAAGTGATTACATGATCCGAGTCAAACTAGGCCGTGTCCGATCATCACGTGAGACGGACTAGTCATCATCGGTGAACATCTTCATGTTGATCGTATCTTCTATACGACTCATGTTCGACCTTTCGGTCTCCGTGTTCCGAGCCCATGTCTGTACATGCTAGGCTCGTCAAGTTAACCCTAAGTGTTTCGCGTGTGTTCCGAGGCCATGTCTGTACACGCTAGGCTCATCAACACCCGTTGTATTTGAACGTCTGAATAAAACACCCGATCATCACGTGATGTTTTGAAACAGCGAACTGTCGCAACGGTGCACAGTTAGGGGAGAACACTTCTTGAAATTGTTGTAAGGGATCATCTTATTTACTACCGTCGTTCTAAGCAAATAAGATGTATAAACATGATAAACATCACATGCAATCAAATAGTGACATGATATGGCCATCATCACTTTGCTCCTTTTGATCTCCATCTTCGGGGCTCCATGATCATCATCGTCACCGGCATGGCACCATGATCTCCATCATCATGATCTCCATCATCGTGTCTTCATGAAGTTGCCTCGCCAACTATTACTTCTACTACTATGGCTAACGGTTAGCAATAAAGTAAAGTAATTACATGACGTTTAAGTTGACACGCAGGTCACAAATAAATAAAGACAACTCCTATGGCTCCTGCCGGTTGTCATACTCATCGACATGCAAGT
>NC_041380.1:536927353-536970207 GCF_002162155.2 Triticum dicoccoides | reverse complement strand
AAGGGGTGCGGCCAAGAGGGGGGGAGGAGTCCATCCTCCCCAAGGCACCTCGGAGGTGCCTTCCCCCTTGAGGACTCTTCCCTCTAGGGTTCCCTAGGCGCATGGGCCTCTTGGGGCTGGTGCCCTTGGCCCATGTAGGCCAAGGCGCACCCCCTACAGCCCATGTGGCCCCCGGGGGCAGGTGGCCCCACCCGGTGGGCCCCCGGGACCCTTCCGGTGGTCCCGGTACAATACCGATGACCCCGAAACTTGTCCCGATGGCCGAAACAGGACTTCATATATATAAATCTTTACCTACGGACCATTCCGGAACTCCTCGTGACGTCCGGGATCTCATCCGGGACTCCGAACAACATTCGGTAACCACATACAAACTTCCTTTATAACCCTAGCGTCATCGAACCTTAAGTGTGTAGACCCTACGGGTTCGGGAGACATGTAGTCATGACCGAGATGTTCTCCGGTCAATAACCAACAGCGGGATCTGGATACCCATGTTGGCTCCCACATGTTCCACGATGATCTCATCGGATGAACCACGATGTCAAGGACTCAATCAATCCCGTATACAATTCCCTTTGTCTAGCGGTATGGTACTTGCCCGAGATTCGATCATCGGTATACTGATACCTTGTTCAATCTCGTTACCGGCAAGTCTCTTTACTTGTTCCATAACACATCATCCCGTGATCAACCCCTTGGTCACATTGTGCACATTATGATGATGTCCTACCGAGTGGGCCCAGAGATACCTCTCCGTTTACACGGAGTGACAAATCCCAATCTCGATTCGTGCCAACCCAACAGACACTTTCAGAGATACCCGTAGTGTACCTTTATAGCCACCCAGTTACGTTGTGATGTTTGGCACACCCAAAGCACTCCTACGGTATCCGGGAGTTGCACAATCTCATGGTCTAAGGAAATGATACTTGACATTAGAAAAGCTTTAGCATACGAACTACATGATCTTGTGCTAGGCTTAGGATTGGGTCTTGTCCATCACATCATTCTCCTAATGATGTGATCCCGTTATCAACGACATCCAATGTCCATGGTCAGGAAACCGTAACCATCTATTGATTAACGAGCTAGTCAACTAGAGGCTTACTAGGGACATGGTGTTGTCTATGTATCCACACATGTATCTGAGTTTCCTATCAATACAATTCTAGCATGGATAATAAACGATTATCATGAACAAGGAAATATAATAATAATCAATTTATTATTGCCTCTAGGGCATATTTCCAACAAGCCTGTCATTGTTGCTACAATTGTTGATACCTTTACCTGCTATCCTAATGCTTAGAATAGGTTGCTAGTATTACATCAATGGCCCTACACTCTTGTCTGTCTGCCATGCTATATTACTGGGTCATGATCACTCGGGAGGTGATCACGGGTATATACTATACTATTACATACTTATGGTGATGATTCGGAGATGGGGGCTGAAGGGGCGGGTGGTTCCATCCAGGTAGTGGTGGGCCTGGGTTCCCGACGGCCCCCGAGTGTTAATTTGTGGTGGAGTGACAGGGCAGGTTGTGACCACCTAGGAGACAGGTGGGCCTGGTCCTGGTCGGCGTCCGCGGTTACTTCAAAATAACACGCTTAACGAGATTTAGATATTTGATCTGAGTCTGGCCACTGGCCTATACGCACTAACCAACTACGCAGGAACAGTTATGGTCACTCGACGTCATGGTATCAGCCGAAGCCTTCTTGACGTCAGCGACTGAGCGGCGCGCGCCGGGTTGGACCGTGTAACGCAACTTCCTTTGTAATGGAGGTTGCTAGGTCTGCTCACCGGTCGTGTTCGTAACGTGCAGGTGTGCAACGGGCGATGGGCCCAGACCCTTGCGCGCTTAGGATTTAGACCGGCGTGCTGACCTCTTTGTTGTGCCTAGGTAGGGTTGTGACGTGTTGATCTTCCGAGGTCGGACATGACCCGAGAAAGTGTGTCCGGCCAGAGGGATCGAGCATGTTGGGTAATGTGATGCACCCCTGCAGGGAAGTTTATCTATTCGAATAGCCATGTCCCTCGGTAAAAGGACGACCCGGAGTTGTATTTCGACCTTATGACAACTACAACCAGATACTTAATAAAACACACCGTTTCAAGTGCCAAATACAAACCGGTGATCGCTTTCCCACATGGCGACGAGGGGAGAATTGTCGGGTAGGGTTATGATATGCATTGATACTTGGCTAACTTACCAACTACTCTCTTCTACATGCTTCAAGATGGAGGCGGCCAGAAGTGTAGTCTTCGATAGGACTGGCTATCCTCCTCTTATTCTGGCATTCTACAGTTCAGTCCATAGATACTACCCATTTCATTGATACCAATGCATATGTAGTGTAGATCCTTGCTTGTGAGTACTTTGGATCAGTACTCATGGTTGATTTGCTCCCTCTCTTTCCCCCTTTTCCCTTCTTCTCGGATGATGCAACCAGATGGTGGAGCCCCGGAGCCAGATGCCACTACCGACGACTACTACTACCCATCGGAGCCTTACTACTACGTGGAGTCTGCCAACGACCATGGGTAGTTTAGAAGGATCCTAGGTAAGAGGCCTACGTCTCTTTCGATTTGTATCCCAGTTTGTGCTAGCCATCTTATGGCACCTTGTTTAACTTATGTCTGTACTCAGATATTGTTGCTTCCGCTTACTATTGTGCTTTCTAGCTTATGTAGTCAAGCCCTCGAGGTCCCTGGCTTGTGATATGAAGCTTGTATGATTTTAACTTGTGTCCAGAGTTGTGTTGTGATATCTTTCAGTGAGTCCCTGATTTTGGTCGTACACATACGTGCATGATTAGTGTATGATTGAATTGGGGGCGTCACACCAACTCCCTTTCCCCTTCCCATCTAAAATCCCATGTCCTCCAACCAATCAACTGATGTTAAATCTCCCTTCGCTGGAACTCCCATTCCCTGCCTCCAACTCCCTTGAAACAACGCCCGGAAATTGTCTTCTACTAAATGGACGAGACAACGCCCGCACTAAGGTTTGTGCTAGGGTAGATGTGCAATGCAAACAAATGAGGTCCACAACCATTCTGCACTCTCTCACTTTAAATAAACAGAAACTTCATGTTTTACAAAAAAAATCTAACACTAGCAAACAAAATTAAAATGAAGGGGAGCGGCAATGCGCGCCATCAATGATCTAGTATGTGTAAGTGCCATAGACTGTTGTTGTTTGTGCTATGAACCGAATCTGTGGTTTTATTTTGCTAGTGACTTTCTATTACAGTCTGTGTATATATGTATGTTGAATAACTATTGTTACCAATCGTGTAGCCTTGAGCTTAATGTATGTTATCACCTGTGAAAATTGTTAGTACGTGGGTTGCTCAATTTGCGTATTAGTACCAACAGAATGGTGAATGTCTGCAGATCAAATGAATAGAGAGCTCACGTGATTCAGAAGCTACGTTCGAATATAAAACAGTTACTATTAGATATAAACACAGGTCTTTCAAATATATAGTTCGAGCCAAACAGGTAAGCAACAGATATAATTCAAGTCTTATAAGATCATACTACATAGAATATATTCACATTGGACATTATGCTCAAGCGATTTCATACGAATAGGTTTGGGCGCATTGGTATTTGTTACGATTTCTTCTTCTTTCCTCCCTTTTCTTCTTCTTTGTTTTTTCTTGTTTCTTACCTCTTCTTCTTCCTCTTCTCCTTCTTCTTTCTTCTCTTTTCTTCTTATTTGTTTTTTCTTGTTTCTTCTTCTTCTTCCCTCAAGTTGATTGGCAAGCAGATCGGACGGTTTGGTGCCCCGACCTGAACTTTTTTTGCTCAAGGGTTTATCCTTTGCTTGATGCTTCGGGGAATGTTTTTTCTGTGTATACTCCACGAGCATTAGGAATAAGACAGGGTATTTCCAGTCCCAAATTGAGAGAGAGAGAGAGAGCTGGGATGCTACAGTGAGAGGGGAGGTATGCATGTAGCGAGCGGGCTTCTCAACCCGCTCAGGACCGGACCGATCGGCAGTGGCAGAGGCAGGATTACCCATAATTTGATGTTAGGGAGGGCTGCCTTAAAGAAAAATTAAAAAGATTCCACTGTTCACATGCATAATACAAAGGAAAGTGTGATCATGGGAAGGGCCTTGGCCCTGCTGGCCACCCCTACCTCCGCCATTGCCGATTGGTCCCAGCCCACTAGCAGAATAGGCCAGTCTAATAAATTAGGACCGGACCTTTTCTCGGTCAGACTCAACTGATACCCTCCATGCATTCCCCTAAATCGGCTGGCATTTATCTAATTGCAGGTTGCCTTCAATTGATCCGTCAACCGAAGGAGGAAGCTGCAAGGCGGGAAAGAAGTGGGTGAAGGCTCCGGGGGCATAAAGGTCCATGAAGATGACCACCTAAATAAATGTGATATGTTAGTAGGACCCAATATATCTACATACTTCAATAAATTACAAAAAAATTTAATTTGCAAAACAAAAAATCAACATGGACACGGGCATATGCCCCCCTCCCCTCCTCGGCACACTTCATCATGTTGTATGTATTCAATAGTTATTTATAGTTGAGTACATTATAATCATTATAAAGCCAAAGTTGATCGCCGCCGCGATCAGGCGGACGACACAGACGACTACAATGATGACAACATCTCCTTTAGAGAGCTGGCTAAATGCAGTCCCCATTGTCGCCAGTGTGGTTGGATCTACACTAGAGCGGAGAAGGTGAGTGACTGAAGAAGCAAGAAGCAATAACTCCTTGGGTGTGCGCTGCGAGGAACAAAGTGCTCTGGAGGAGCGTGACTGGGACTTTGCAGTAGATGGGATGTGCATCGAGACATGGGCATCGTCCTCTCTCATCGTCACAGGCACCTGGAGGGCCCACGCATTGCGTGGAACCACAACACGTGCATATTGGACTCATGTAGTACGACACAACAAATACACAGCTCAAGCAACGGCCCGCTCATCCCGCTGAACTCCTCTATTAGTTCGCTGCCGACTATAAAATCAATAAAATATGATTGTTTTGTGGTAATATTGGTCAGGAACCCGCCCTTCGCCCCTTAGTCTCGTCCTTTCTTACCCCTAGTCTCTTTGTACTCTCAGTCAGGTATACTAGTGCCCACCGAACTGAAGCATACATGCACGTGCATTCCGGTTGCACAATGTGCTGCAAATTCTCCGCCATCTTGAAACAAGAGAATAAAGAACCAAACCTCGGATGCCCGAAAAAGCGGGCGACACATGGTGGCAAACTCAAACATCCTGAGAAACACATGCCAGACGCCACCGCAGCGAACAGAGCGAAGAAAATGCCAACAAGCTGCAAAGCCACCCATGGAGGCATATAATTACCAGGCACCAGTCCACACACGGTGCAAAACCCACAGCGCTAGGCGATAATGTGTTTGAGTGAAAATGGTCAACTCTATTGATTGGTAGACACCGTACAACTTATATCTGTTTTGAAGAGACGCATCACACATGAGCGATGATTGGAACCGATGTAACAGTTAGAAGAGAAGGGAAAAAAGATGCGTATGTTGCTAGAAGGCAATTGCACGCGTAGGACAAGGGAAGATTTTTCCTCTAATTACTACAAGCTAATTAATCACAACAATAACGACCTACATCGACCCAAGAATAGCACATGAAAGGCTCCGGATACACCTTGACCCGACATAGGCTAACCGTCGGATAGGCATCTGAGCCGTCCCAGCCTGACCAATGGATGAACCGGCACGCACGATGCAATAAGCTGCCATGGGCGCCCGCGGGCATCACCAGCTCATGCAAGCGACCCACACGGCCACACAATGTCTGGCTCGTGCGAGCGATGCACATAGTGTCTGGCTCGCGCGAGTGACGCAACTCGATAGAACACGACTAATGTTGACTTGGCGAGCCGACATTGCCCATCCCGCGTGAGCGAGAGAGTGCACGTGGGCTTGACGAAAACCAACACGGAGAGGGGACATGCCCGCGTCCGCGGCCCACATGTCATGGACCATGGAGGAGATCTGTCCGAACGCCAGTACAGATCAAACGATACGGAAAGCACTAGAAGGTCAATGCTAATTAAACGAACGACGCACAGGGCACTTCCAAGCAAGCAGGCTCGACCTAGCCTGGCGGGCTCCACGCACGGGCGCCCTGGCTGGCGCGAGCTAGTAAGCCCGTACTGTGCCGACGGACACCGACAGGTAGGTCCAGCCTCCCTGTCGCGCGCGAGGCGCTGCATGACAGTGACCCCGTGCGCGCGTGGTCCACCCATCATGGACCAATGAGGAGGATTGCCCGGGTGCGTGTCATCCATGCAAATTGGATGGTGCGGTGACCCCTCGAGAGGCCCCCTTGACACTCCACCGTGAAACGGACTACGGCGGAGGGCACTCTCCCCCGCGAAGCCCGTGGAACTCTAGTATCCTTTATATAGGAGTAAACATCACAACTTTTACCCGCTCAAAATAATATATCTTCTTATGTGTATCAACCCAAGAACTCGCCCACGAAGCCCGTGGCACTCCACTATGCTTTATATAGGAAGTAAATAGCATAACTTTTACAGGTTCAAAATAATATATGTTCTCACGAGAAAGCTAATTTCCATATGACTGTATTTTAGTAATAGGCATGAACGATTCGCTAACCCCTGATCTGTTCGAGCAGCTCGATCCGCTTCCGCTCTCGCGCGTAAAAAGAGCTCCAGAATAATAGTGCCACTACTAGGATTCGAACGCGATGCGCTACCAGCTGAGATGACTATCTATTCTGTTTAATTTATAGATTAATATGTATTTCTACCTTAGTAAATGAGAGCGAGAAAAAAATACCACAACACCTTTGACGAGGAGACAAAACCATTTACTCCAAGTTTTTTAAAGGACCGATGCCACGTGTTTTGTACTTCACTTGTCTCTTTTTGGTAGTGATGAATATTTTTTAGAGAAATAAATGTGTCAAACCTATAGAATTCGAACAACAGTCTTTTTCTCGTTTGTCATCCCTCGGTAAATTCTCTATAATGAGCCTGATAATTATATGCAACACAAACCTGATAGCTTATGTACAAATATCATGGTAGCTTTTTTAACCCGAAAAAAACTACTGTAAACATACACTCAATAACTTTTTTGTATGAATAGCATGATAACTCACATGTCGCATACCTGATAACTTATGCACCAAGGTCTTGGTAACTTCAGCGGCCGGGATGGGGGTGGGGTGGGGTCGATCAAATATACCCAGTAACTTTTCTGTGAATAGCATGATAACTCACACATTGCAGACCTGATAACTTATGTACCCTTGTCCTGCTAACTTTGGTGACCGATGAGGGGGGGGAGTTGACGAACTTTTGTGTGAATAGCATAGCAACTCATACATTGCAGACCTGATAACTTATGCACCCCATCCTGGTAACTGAAAGTGCGTTATATCGACTAGAGGGGGGGGGGGTGAATAGGCGATTTTTATGAAAGTCTTCAAAACGTGGAAGTTATGAAGACAAATGATAGAAATAAACCTATTACCCTGCAGCGGAAGGTAGACTACACTAGGCAAGCCATAGTCAAGTATTCAATAGAGTGAAAGCACAATGACTAATAGCAGCAATGTAGTAAGGATCAGGTAGGAAGATATTGTGAAGCCACACAGAACACGCAGTCTCTCAGTGAAGACAAAAGATAGTGCGAACATACAATGACTTCACAAGGAGTAACAGTAAGTAAAGGAAAGGGAAGATGAAACCAGTGACTCGCTGAAGACAATGATTTGTTGGACCAGTTCCAGTTGCTGTGACAACTGTACGTCTGGTTAGGGCGGCTAGGTATTTAAACCTTAGGACACACAGTCTCGGACACCCAGTCCTGAACACGCAGCTCAGGACACCCAGTCCTCACCGTATTCCCCTTGAGCTAAGGTCACACAGACCTCGCCCAATCATTCTGGTAAGTCTTCAAGGTAGACTCCCAAACCTTCACAGACTTCGTTCACCGGCAATCCACAATGTCTCTTGGATGCTCAGAACCCGACGCCTAACCGGCTGGAGGATGCACAGTCCTCAAGTGTAATAAGTCTTCAGATCACACAGACAAGAAGACTTAAGTGATGCCTAATTCTCTTTGGCTCTGGGTGGTTAGGGCTTTATCCTCGCAAGGAATTCTCTCTCAAAGGCTTCAAGGTGGGTTGCTCTCAAACGACAAAAGCCGTACTCTGAATCTGAGCAGCCAACCGTTTATGGTTGTAGGGGGTGGGCTATTTATAGCCACTTGGCAACCCGACCTGATTTGTCTGAAATGACCCTGGGTCACTAAGGAACTGACACGTGTTCCAACGGTCAGATTTCAAACTCACACGACAACTTTACTTGGGCTGCAAGCAAAGCTGACTTGTCTGACTCTGGACAAGATTCGCTCTCATAGTCTTCACTCGAAGACATAGGTTTTGGTTAGGCATCACTTCAGTCATTCTGACTGGTTCTCTTGGACCCCACTTAACAGTACGGTGGATACTATGACTCAACACAGAAGAAAGAGAACTACGAAAGATCTAAGTCTTCGAGCTCCATAGGCTTCATGTGGTGTCTTCTCTTGTCATAGTCTTCAATGTGAATATCTTCATATACCACCTTTGACTTCAATGTCTTCATACAATTTTAGGGGTCATCTCTGGTAGGAAAACCAAATCAATGAGGGACTTCTACCTGTGTTATCCTGCAATTCTCACAAACACATTAGTCCCTCAACTAGGTTTGTAGTCAATACTCCAAAACCAACTAGGGGTGGCACTAGATGCACTTACAATCTCCCCCTTTTTGGTGATTGATGACAAACTAGTTGAAGTTTTCAACGGGGAATATAATCTGTGAAATTGTAAAGGATAAGGAATTGTCTTCATAAGTTGCAAGGGCTCCCCCTGAAGATGTGCATATAAGTAATTTGCTTTTGGAATGCAAATGCACATGGCAGGTTGTACTTGTGGAGATCCACTTCAACTTATGATGACAATCCACTATGCATGTGAAAGTATATGAAGATAATGACATGCATAATGGAAAATGGACGTCTGCAGAATGATCTAAGTGCGGAATTTATCGTTGCACATGCGGAATTTATCATCGCAACACAAGGTGGCAGATAAGTAGCAGACGACCATCGAGTTTAAGTGTTACAACTAAAAGAAGCAAATGTAGCAAAACGAGAGTTGTAAGCACAAAGCAAAATATAAAGCACCCGTCCATATGGACCCGCTTGAAGACTATCAACCTCATATGCTTCTCCCCCTTTTGTCAGGAAGGACCAAAAAGGTTTGAAGACATAGAGCATCTACTCGTTCCCATGAGGAGTAGGTGAAGCAGCAGGGTCGGTGGTGGTATTTGGCGGTGCTGAGGAGCTTGGAGCAGAGACGAAGCATGCTGAAGGAGGTGGCGGTGAAGTAGCATCGTCTTCATCCTCGATCACTCTGGCAGTCACAGTTGCAGCAGAGGAAGAGAACTCAGAGTCTTCAAGGGATGGAGTTCGTTGCAGCACTGCCCTTCGAGGAGGTGTGGAGTCAAACTTGAATCGCTCAGTGAAGCCATCCTCTTGAAGATCATCTTCAGAACACATCAGCGTTAGCCCTTTCCATGTGCGACAAGAGGTTTCATGGGCAACGAAAGCATTCTTGGTGGCAAGATTGTGACGCTTCAGCCAGTCATGATGCCTATCCTGTTTCTGATGAAGAGCCACAAGAAGCTCTCGGTCATTGAGAACACGAGTGCGCTTCTTGGGTCGTGGAGCAGTTGTACTGTCAGTGGCTTCAGTGAGAGCAGGATGCGGCGCACGTGTAGTGCAGCCAAAGGATACACACGAGTGACTGCTTCAACTCCTTCAATGTTCTGAGAAAAACTTTGATGCTCTGCATTCTGAAGACTTAGAGGTTCCTTGGCAGACTCAGGATAGATGGTTTCAGTAGACATATCCACATCAGGCAGAAAAATCCGATGATTGCGAGCAGATGGCTGATATGAGATAGTGGAGTGAAGTTTGATCAGCTGCATGACCCATGGGGCGTAGAACTTCAAGCCAAACAGATCAGAGCCTGATGCAGCAAGTTGGCAAATAAAGAAGTCCTGTGCATTGAAGCATTTTCCATGAAGAATATAGAAGACCAAAGTCTTCATTGCACCTTCAAGCTTGGCATGGGGAGAATGTCCTTTGATTGGCCAGAGAGTTCGCCTTATGATGTGATAAATGGTTCTTGGCAGATACTCAAGGTCTTCAACGAAGAACTTTGTGGGATAAGCAGCATCTTGGGGCAATGGCTTCATCATACTGAGCATCTGACTCATATTAGGTTCAGTCTTTTGAAAGATGCTCTTAATAGCTTCACTATGAAGCTGACAACCATGCTCGTAGAGATCGCCAAGAGTGGGCAAACCAGTGAGCTCAATGATGTCAAAGGCTTTGGCTTCGTGATGAATGTTTCCTGTCATCCACTCCAGGACCCAAGTCTTCGGATCTCTGCTATACCCGCGGATGTGAAGTGTGGCATAGAATTGGAGCAGCAACTCTTCATTCCAATGCTCTTTGTCAGTGACGAACGGCAGCAATCCAACTTCTTTGAAGCAGTCCAGAGCTTCTTCCAAACAGGGCAGACCAGCTATAGCTTCAATGTCAAGACGCTTGTGGGGGAAGATGCGATGTTGATTGTCAGAATGCAGGAGTAATAGCTTCGCTGCGAATAGCTCCAGAACCGATCAGATGATATCCTTTCCCTTGAGTAGGGGTTCCTGGAGCTATTGAAGAATGTGTTGTCTGCTCTGAAGCTTTTGATATTGAAGGAGCCAAGTGCTGATGCAGGACCTGGGAACCTTGGTAATCTTGGGATTGGCTTCTGTACCTGAGGCATGTGCTCAACATGATAGTCGAACTGGGGACCGGCAGCAGACTCAGGAACAGAAGTGGCGGGATCAGTGGCTTCGCCGACTTCTGATGCTTTTGTTGGTGAGGGCTCCACATTAGCTTCAGCCATGACAGCGTCAGTGGCTTCAGTGGTGTTGGTGGTGGTAGCCTCAAGATGTTCAACCTCCACTTGACGAGCAGGAGGATCGGTCACGATCACGTTCTCCTCGAGAACTACTTCTTGGTGGGACAGGGGAGTGACAACTTGTGGGACTTCTTCTTCCGCGGCTGATGCAGCCGGATTGTCTTCAGCAGAGACTTGAGGCCTTGGACCTTTGCGAAGCCCGCGCAACGCAGGCGACGCCTGTGTAGTTGGAGTTGGCTGGGCCTCAAAGTCTTCTTCCTCTTGTGGGCAATCAACCCATGAAGCATCCCGAGCGATTGGCGTCAGAGGACGACCAATGCTGATGAGTTCGCTGTGCTCGAGCTGAGGAAGGACTGCATCATCTTCAACATGGTCATGATGACCAATGTCTTCAGCAGCGATGGGATCAGCTGCTGGAAAGTCTTCAGCTTCATGAGCCTCTGTGACAGCAGGCTCATGGACTGTCAGTTGACGTTCTTGTGGATCAGCGTCGGGGTGAACCATGGAAATGGGTTCAACAAACAAGGGCTCTGTGGGAGCAGCCTGATCTTTCTTGGTCTTCCTCTTCTTCTTGGAGGGGGCAGTAGGAGAGGCTTCAAGATGTTTCCTCTTCCTGGCTTCAGCCTCAGCAGTTCTCGTCTTCTTGAGCTCTGAAGCGGTTGACCGGCTTTTTGGCTTCGAGCCAGTCATTCTAGTTGGGAAGACAATGGGATCTGCTTCCTGCCTTGGTGCGTCGGGTTCAGCCGTAGTGGGCTTCTTCTTCTTCTTTGCGGCTATCCTGGGGTCGATGCCAGGACGCCCAAGGGCCTTGCGCTTCTCAGCCTCATTGTAGGCTTGCACACATCTGTCAGCCAGAGCCTTCATGCGCTCACGCGAACCCTGAGCTTCTGCACATTTCTTGAGAAAGGCTTCCTTGAGCTTGTGCAGCATAATCTTGAAGTTCTTCACCTCTTGCACGCTGAGCTTGGCCATATGCTTCTTGAACTGAGCCTTTTCATAGTCAATCTTTTGCTTCAGTTCAACAATGCGCTGGGCGATAGCTAGCTCTGAAGCAATGGCGCCTTGGAAGGCGACACTGAAGCCAATGGGTAGTTGCAGATCTTCAAAGCTGATGTTTGGCATGTCAAACCACTCGTCAATGAAGTTGTGGATGATGGTTACATCAAAGAGAGGCAGATCATTGAAGATTTCTGCTTCTTCTTTGCTCTTGATGAGTTGCTCAAGAGCGTCATCTGCAAGATCTTCATCACTTGACAGATCAATGGCATCATTGCGCAGAATGGCAGCAGCTGTTAGCTCTTGGCCGGTGTGTGGCAGAGGCATCTTGACCTTCTGGGGCTTGGAGATGCGTGACAAATCTTCAGACTGCACACTGTCTTCAGGAGGTGCAGTTGCCAGTGGCTTCGCCCGTGAGATTTTTGGTGAAGGGCCAGGCTTTGAAGCTTTAGGCTTCTTCAACTTCTTTGGCTTCGGCACTGCAGACGCTTCATCTGATTCAGCGTCAGCTGCAGGCTCATTCACTGCAGTACCTTGAACCAAGATATGGGTGATGACGCCTTCAAGGTTGTAGAAATGACCGACGACATTGGGTTCTGCATCACGTGTGCCATCTGCCCTTGGAGCTGAGGGACCAGGGTTGAAGTCTAGTCCCAATGTCTTCTTGTTTTGCTTCGCTGAGTTCTAGGCAAACTGGAAGTTGCGCTTGAACAGAATGTCGTCACGACACCGTAGTAGTGACGATGGGTGTGCATCAGCAGGCTGTGGCCCACAGACCATGCTGGGATAGAAGCCTTGTTCAATGGCTTCATCTCTGGACCTGGGTTGAAGATTCTTGTATAGGATGTCTCCCCACGGTCTCTTGATGGCATTTTTCTCAGCATATTCCTGGGTTACAAATCGGTATTTGAACCATTGTTCTGCCCAATATCTTCGAATCCATTGGATTCGGGTCTTGCGCTGATTGTAATCCTCTTCAGGATCTGTCTTATACAGTTCTGGGAGGTCATCTGGCAGTCCTCTAGATGTTTCGCCACGACGCTTTCTGCCACCCTTCCTTACTGATTTCTCTGAAGCCATGAACTTTAAACTGAAAGGCTTCAACACGTTCAAAGGCTTCAAAGGTTTTCGCTTGCTGGAAAAACAGGAACTTGCTTCGGGAGAATTTATATGATGCTGTAAGAATTTTGCAAATGAATGTAGACTATGAGAACCAAGGGATTCTCCCACGGACATGTACCTGTGACACCATTAAGGTACGAGGGAAGGGGAAGAGGTCATATGCATTCTCAGAAGATTTTGAATATAAAACAGTTTAGAAGACATTGACCTCATCGTGCGAAGACATTCACTCATAGATAAGGAGTTGGTTTCAGATTTGTACGAATCCAGAGATCAGTACAAGTGAGGAATCTAACTACTTTGTGAAGCATACGTGAATATACTAGGCATGTTATGAGATGCAGTATGAGAGAGATCTAACTTGTGTGAATAGAAACTGCTTGTGGTAGAAAGTGACAAGGCCATAGGATCAATGGTGCCGTAAAAAGGAAGTTTTATTTCCCACACTAAGAACTGCTAGACGGAGTGGAAGATGAGGCCGAGCAGTTCAATCTTCCGTGCCCTAACTTGGTGACGGAGGACACCTACGGCAACGGCGGAGAGGACGATGTCCGCGGTCGGCGTGAAGACGGCGTCGGAGAGGTTGCGGCAGCGAAGCGCTTCGTCGCCGGCGTCGTCGAGGGCTAGTGGTGGCGCTAGGGTTCGTGCGAGAGCGGAAGAAGAGATAATGACCGCCGTGAAGTGTGTATTTATAGGTATAGGGGCGGCACTACGTTATTACACAGGTGCCCCTGGTGATTCGCATCTGAGGAACACGTGGCCATTATGCGGAATTTTGGGGTTTGTTCCACGTCCCATGCACGTCTGGATTGTCGGGTGGTCGTTCCCACTTCTCCAGGTTTTAGGTGGAGGAATGAGCATTGAAAACGGACTTAATGGTTGTCTCTGTATCTTCTACTGACAAGGACGCAGAGAAGACATTCGACAATTTCAATAGAATGCATATGATTTGGAGAGATAGAGTTTGAGATAGATAGCATAGAGAGGTTAGGGTCCGATCACATTCACTTAGTTCAAAAGATTCAACAAGACGACATAGCTATAAGTGAGTGCTGTAGAGGACAGAACACTAGTATATATATATATAATCAACATAGTGAAGATAATCATGAAGTCATGTTGAGAATGAAGCCAAACCAAATGTGAAGACATAGCAAGGTAACGCCATGAGTGAAATGTTGGGGAACGTAGTAATTTCAAAAAAATTCCTACGCACACGCAAGATCATGATGATGCACAACAACGAGAGGGGAGAGTGTTCTCTACGTACCCACGCAGACCGACTACGGAAGCATTGACACAACATAGAGGAAGTAGTCGTACGTCTTCCCGATCCGACCGATCCAAGCACCGTTACTCCGGCACCTTCGAGTTCTTAGCACACGTACAGCTCAATGACAATCCCCGGGCTCCGATCCAACAAAGCGTCGGGGAGGAGTTCCGTCAGCACGACGGCGTGGTGACGATCTTGATGTTCTACCGTCGCAAGGCTTCGCCTAAGCACTGCTACAATATGATCGAGGTGGAATATGGTGGCAGGGGGCACCGCACACGGCTAAGGAACGATCTCAAGGATCAACTTGTGTGTCCTAGGGTGCCCCCTTGCCTCCGTATATCAAGGAGCCAAGAGGGAGGGGGCGGCCAGCCAAGGAGGGCGCGCCAAGGGAGTCCTACTCCCTCTGGGAGTAGGATTCCCCCCAATCCTAGTTGGAATAGGATTCCTCGAGGGGGGAAAGAGAGAGAGGGGGCCGGCCACCTCTCCTTGTCCTAATAGGACTAGGGGATAGGGGAGGCGCGCGGCCCACCTTGCGCTGCCCCTTTCTCCTTTCCACTAAAGCCCACTAAGGCCCATATAGCTCCTGGGGGGTTCCGGTAACCTCCCGGTACTCCGGTAAAATCCCGATTTCACCCGGAACACTTCCGATATCCAAACATAGGCTTACAATATATCAATCTTTATGTCTCGACCATTTCGAGACTCCTCGTCATGTCCATGAGCACATCCGGGACTTCGAACAATCTTCGGTACATCAAACTGCATAAACTCATAATAACTGTCATCGTAACGTTAAGCGTGCGGACCCCATGATTCGAGAACAATGTAGACATGACCGAGACACATCTCCGATCAATAACCAATAGCGGGACCTGGATGCCCATATTGGCTCCTACATATTCTATGAAGATCTTTATCGGTCAGACCGCATAACAATATACGTTGTTCCCTTTGTCATCGGTATGTTACTTGCCCGAGATTCGATCGTCGGTATCCAATACCTAGTTCAATCTCGTTACCGGCAAGTCTCTTTACTCATTCTGTAATACATCACCCCGCAACTAACTCATTAGTTGCAATGCTTGCAAGGCTTATGTGATGTGCATTACCGAGAGGGCCCAGAGATACCTCTCCGACAATCGGAGTGACAAATCCTATTCTCGAAATACGCCAACCCAACATCTACCATTGGAGACACCTGTAGAGCTCCTTTATAATCACCCAGTTATGTTGTGACGTTTGGTAGCACACAAAGTGTTCCTCCGGCAAACGGGAGTTGCATAATCTCATAGTAATAGGAACATGTATAAGTCATGAAGAAAGCAATAGCAACATACTAAACGATCAGGTGCTAAGCTAATCGAATGGGTCATGTCAATCAGATCATTCAACTAATGATGTGACCTCGTTAATCAAATAACAACACTTTGTTCATGGTTAGGAAACATAACCATCTTTGATTAACGAGCTAGTCAAGTAGAGGCATACTAGTGACACTAAGTTTGTCTATGTATTCACACATGTATTATGTTTCCGGTTAATACAATTCTAGCATGAATAATAAACATTTATCATGATATAAGGAAATAAATATTAACTTTATTATTGCCTCTAGGGCATATTTCCTTCAGTCTCCCACTTGCACTAGAGTCAATAATCTAGATTACACAGTAATGATTCTAACACCCATGGAGCCTTGGTGCTGATCATGTTTTGCTCGTGGAAGAGGCTTAGTCAACGGGTCTGCAACATTCAGATCCGTATGTATCTTGCAAATCTCTATGTCTCCCACCTGGACTAGATCCCGGATGGAATTGAAGCGTCTCTTGATGTGCTTGGTCCTCTTGTGAAATCTGGATTCCTTTGCCAAGGCAATTGCACCAGTATTGTCACAAAAGATTTTCATTGGACCCGATGCACTAGGTATGACACCTAGATCGGATATGAACTCCTTCATCCAGACTCCTTCGTTCGCTGCTTCCGAAGCAGCTATTTACTCCGCTTCACATGTAGATCCCGCTACGACGCTTTGTTTAGAACTGCACCAACTGACAGCTCCACCGTTTAATGTAAACACGTATCCGGTTTGCGATTTAGAATCGTCTGGATCAGTGTCAAAGCTTGCATCAACGTAACCTCTTACGGTGAGCTCTTTGTCACCTCCATATACGAGAAACATATCCTTAGTCCTTTTCAGGTATTTCAGGATGTTCTTGACCGCTGTCCAGTGATCCACTCCTGGATTACTTTGCTACCTCCCTACTAAGCTTATAGCAAGGCACACATCAGGTCTGGTACACAGCATTGCATACATGATAGAGCCTATTGCTGAAGCATAGGGAACATCTTTCATTTTCTCTCTATCTTCTGCAGTGGTCGGGCATTGAGTCTGACTCAACTTCACACCTTGTAACACAGGCAAGAACCCTTTCTTTGCTTGATCCATTTTGAACTTCTTCAAAATCTTGTCAAGGTATGTGCTTTGTGAAAGTCCAATTAAGCGCCTTGATCTATCTCTATAGATCTTTATGCCTAATATGTAAGCAGCTTCACCGAGGTCGTTCATTGAAAAACTCTTATTCAAGTATCCCTTTATGCTATCCAGAAATTCTATATCATTTCCAATCAGTAATATGTCATCCACATATAATATCAGAAATGCTACAGAGCTCCCACTCACTTTCTTGTAAATACAGGCTTCTCCGAAAGTCTGTATAAAACCAAATGCTTTGATCAAACTATCAAAGCGTTTATTCCAACTCCGAGAGGCTTGCACCAGTCCATAAATGGATCGCTGGAGCTTGCATACTTTGTTAGCTCCCTTTGGATCGACAAAACCTTCCGGTTGCATCATATACAACTCTTCTTCCAGAAATCCATTCAGGAATGCAGTTTTGACATCCATCTACCAAATTTCATAATCATAAAATGCGGCAACCGCTAACATGATTCGGACAGACTTAAGCATCGCTACGGGTGAGAAAGTCTCATCGTAGTCAACCCCTTGAACTTGTCGAAAACCTTTTGCGACAAGTCAAGCTTTGTAGACAGTAACATTACCATCAGCGTCAATCTTCTTCTTGAAGATCCATTTATTTTCAATTGCTTTCCGATCATCGGGCAAGTCAACCAAAGTCCATACTTTGTTCTCATACATGGATCCCATCTCAGATTTCATGGCTTCAAGCCATTTTGCGGAATCTGGGCTCACCATCGCTTCTTCATAGTTTGTAGGTTCATCATGATCTAGCAGCATGATTTCCAGAACATGATTACCGTACCACTCTGGTGCGGATCTCGCTCTGGTTGATCTACGAGGTTCAGTAGTATCTTGTCCTGAAGTTTCATGATCATCATCATTAGCTTCCTCACTAATTGGTATAGGTGTCGCAGAAACAGTTTTCTGTGATGTACTACTTTCCAATAAGGGAGCAGGTACAGTTACCTCGTCAAGTTCTACTTTCCTCCCACTCACTTCTTTCGAGAGAAACTCCTTCTCTAGAAAGGATCCATTCTTAGCAACGAATGTCTTGCCTTCGGATCTGTGATAGAAGGTGTACCCAACAGTCTCCTTTGGGTATCCTATGAAGACACATTTCTCCGATTTGGGCTCGAGCTTATCAGGTTGAAGCTTTTTCACATAAGCATCGCAGCCCCAAACTTTAAGAAACGACAAATTTGGTTTCTTGCCAAACCATAGTTCATAAGGCGTCGTCTCAACGGATTTTGATGGTGCCCTATTTAACGTGAATGCGGCCGTCTCTAAAGCATAACCCCAAAACGATAGCGGTAAATCAGTAAGAGACATCATAGATCGCACCATATCTAGTAAAGTACGATTACGACGTTCGGACACACCATTACGCTGTGGTGTTCTGGGTGGCGTGAGTTGCGAAACTATTCCGCATTGTTTCAAATGTACACCAAACTCGTAACTCGAATATTCTCCTCCACGATCAGATCGTAGAAACTTTATTTTCTTGTTACGATGATTTTCAACTTCACTCTGAAATTCTTTGAACTTTTCAAATGTTTCAGACTTGTGTTTCATTAAGTAGATATACCCATATCTGCTTAAGTCATCTGTGAAGGTGAGAAAATAACGATATCCGCCACGAGCCTCAATATTCATCGGACCACATACATCGGTATGTATGATTTCCAATAAATCTGTTGCTCTCTCCATAGTACCGGAGAACGACGTTTTAGTCATCTTGCCCATGAGGCACGGTTCGCAAGTACCAAGTGATTCATAATCAAGTGGTTCCAAAAGTCCATCAGTATGGAGTTTCTTCATGCGCTTTATACCGATATGACCTAAACGGCAGTGCCACAAATAAGTTGCACCATCATTATCAACTCTGCATCTTTTGGCTTCAACATTATGAATATGTGTGTTGCTACTATCGAGATTCATCAAAAATAGACCACTCTTCAAAGGTGCATGACCATAAAAGATATTACTCATATAAATAGAACAACCATTATTCTCTGATTTAAATGAATAACCGTCTCGCATCAAACAAGATCCAGATATAATGTTCATGCTCAACGCTGGCACCAAATAACAATTATTTAGGTCTAATATTAATCCCGAAGGTAGATGTAGAGGTAGCGTGCCGACTGCGATCACATCAACTTTGGAACCGTTTCCCACACGCATCGTCACCTCGTCCTTTGCCAGTGTTCGCTTAATCCGTAGTCCCTGTTTCGAGTTGCAAATATTAGCAACTGAACCAGTATCAAATACCCAGGTGGTACTACGAGCTCTAGTAAGGTACACATCAATAACATGTATATCACATATACCTTTGTTCACCTTGCCATCCTTCTTATCCGCCAAATACTTGGGGCAGTTCCGCTTCCAGTGACCAGTCTGCTTGCAGTAGAAGCACTCAGTTTCAGGCTTAGGTCCAGACTTGGGTTTCTTCTCCTGAGCAGCAACTTGCTTGCCGTTCTCCTTGAAGTTCCCCTTCTTCTTCCCTTTGCCCTTTTTCTTGAAACTAGTGGTCTTGTTAACCATCAACACTTGATGCTCCTTCTTGATTTCTACCTCCGCAGCTTTCAGCATTGCGAAGAGCTCGGGAATAGTCTTGTTCATCCCTTGCATATTATAGTTCATCACGAAGCTCTTGTAGCTCGGTGGCAGTGATTGGAGAATTCTGTCAATGACGCAATCATCTGGAAGATTAACTCCCATCTAAATCAAGTGATTATTATACCCAGACATTTTGAGTATATGCTCACTGACAGAACTGTTCTCCTCCATCTTGCAGCTATAGAACTTATTGGAGACTTCATATCTCTCAATCCGGGCATTTGCTTGAAATATTAACTTCAACTCCTGGAACATCTCATATGCTCCATGACGTTCAAAACGTCGTTGAAGTCCCGATTCCAAGCTGTAAATCATGGCACACTGAACTATCGAGTAGTCATCAGCTTTGCTCTGCCAGACGTTCATAACATCTGGTGTTGCTCCAGCAGCAGGCCTGGCACCCAGCGGTGCTTCCAGGATGTAATTCTTCTGAGCAGCAATGAGGATAATCCTCAAGTTACAGACCCAGTCCGTGTAATTGCTACCATCATCTTTCAACTTTGCTTTCTCAAGGAACGCATTAAAATTCAACGAAACAACAGCACGGGCCATCTATCTACAATCAACATAAACAAGCAAGATACTATCAGGTACTAAGTTCATGATAAGTTTAAGTTCAATTAATCAAATTACTTAAGAACTCCCACTTAGATAGACATCCCTCTAATCCTCTAAGTGATCACGTGATCCAAATCAACTAAACCATAACCGATCATCACGTGAGATGGAGTAGTTTTCAATGGTGAATATCGTTATATTGATCATATCTACTATATGATTCACGCTCGACCTTTCGGTCTCCGTGTTCCGAGGCCATATCTGCATATGCTAGGCTCGTCAAGTTTAACCTGAGTATTCTGCGTGTGCAAAAACTGGCTTGCACCCGTTCTAGATGGACGTAGAGCTTATCACACCCGATCATCACGTGGTGTCTGGGCACGACGAACTTTGGCAACGGTGCATACTCAGGGAGAACACTTCTTGATAATTTAGTGAGAGATCATCTTATAATGCTACTGTCAGTCAAAGCAAGATAAGATGCATAAAAAGATAAACATCACATGCAATCAATATAAGTGATATGATATGGCCATCATCATCTGGTGCTTGTGATCTCCATCTCCGAAGCACCGTCATGATCACCATCATCACCGGCGCGACACCTTGATCTCCATCGTCTCGCCAATCTTATGCTTCCACGACTATCGCTACCGCTTAGTGATAAAGTAAAGCATTACATCACGATTGCATTGCATACAATAAAGCGACAACCATATGGCTCCTGCCAGTTGCCGATAACTCGGTTACAAAACATGATCATCTCATACAATAAAATTCATCATCATGCCTTGACCATATCACGTCACAATATGCCCTGCAAAAACAAGTTAGACGTCCTCTACTTTGTTGTTGCAAGTTTTACGTGGCTGCTACGGGCTTAAGCAAGAACCAATCTCACCTACGCATCAAAACCACAACGATAGTTTGTCAATTTGACTCCGTTTTAACCTTCGCAAGGACCGGGCGTAGCCATACTCGGTTCAACTAAAGTTGGAGAGACAGTCGCCCGCAAGCCACCTATGTGCAAAGCACGTCGGGGGAACCGGTCTCGCGTAAGCGTACGCGTAATGTTGGTCCGGGTCGTCTCGTCCAACAATACCGCTGAACCAAAGTATGACATGCTGGTAGGCAGTATGACTTATATCGCCCACAACTCACTTGTGTTCTACTCGTGCATATAACATCAACATATAAAACCTGGCTCGGATGCCACTGTTGGGGAACGTAGTAATTTCAAAAAATTTCCTACGCACATGCAAGATCATGATGATGCACAGCAACGAGAGGGGAGAGTGTTGTCTATGTACCCATGCAGACCGACTGCGGAAGCATTGACACAACATAGAGGAAGTAGTCGTACGTCTTCCCGACCGACCGATCCAAGCACCGTTACTCCGGCACCTCCGAGTTCTTAGCACACGTACAGCTCGATGACAATCCCTGGGCTCCGATCCAGCAAAGCGTCGGGGAGGAGTTTCGTCAGCACGATGGCGTGGTGACGATCTTGATGTTCTACCGTCGCAAGGCTTCGCCTAAGCACTGCTACAATATGATCGAGGTGGAATATGGTGGCAGGGGGCACCGCACACGGCTAAGGAACAATCTCAAGGATCAACTTGTGTGTCCTAGGGTGCCCCCTTGCCTCCGTATATCAAGGAGCCAAGGGGGAGGGGGTGGCCGGCCAAGGAGGGCGCGCCAAGGGAGTCCTACTCCCTCTGGGAGTAGGATTCCCCCCCCCCCCAATCCTAGTTGGAATAGGATTCCTCGAGGGGGGAAAGAGAGAGAGGGGGCCGACCACCTCTCCTTGTCCTAATAGGACTAGGGGAGGGGGGAGGCGCACGGCCCACCTTGGGCTGCCCCTTTCTCCTTTCCACTAAAGCCCACTAAGGCCCATATAGCTCCCGGGGGGTTCCGGTAACCTCCCGGTACTCCAGTAAAATCCCGATTTCACCCGGAACACTTCCGATATCCAAACATAGGCTTCCAATATATCAATCTTTATGTCTCGACCATTTCGAGACTCCTCGTCATGTCCATGATCACATCTGGGACTCCGAACAATCTTCGGTACATCAAAATGCATAAACTCATAATAACTGTCATCGTAACGTTAAGCGTGCGGACCCTACGGTTCAAGAACAATGTAGACATGACCGAGACACGTCTCCGGTCAATAACCAATAGCGGGACCTGGATGCCCATATTGGCTCCTACATATTCTACGAAGATCTTTATCGGTCAGACCGCATAACAACATACGTTGTTCCCTTTGTCATCGGTATGTTACTTGCCCGAGATTCGATCGTCGGTATCCAATACCTAGTTCAATCTCGTTACCGGCAAGTCTCTTTACTCGTTCTGTAATACATCATCCCGCAACTAACTCATTAGTTGCAATGCTTGCAAGGCTTCTGTGATGTGCATTACCGAGAGGGCCCAGAGATACCTCTCCGACAATCGGAGTGACAAATCCTATTCTTGAAATACGCCAACCCAACATCTACCATTGGAGACACCTGTAGAGCTCCTTTATAATCACCCAGTTACGTTGTGACGTTTGGTAGCACACAAAGTGTTCCTCCAGCAAACGGGAGTTGCATAATCTCATAGTCATAGGAACATGTATAAGTCATGAAGAAAGCAATAGCAACATACTAAACGATCGGGTGCTAAGCTAATGGAATGGGTCATGTCAATCAGATCATTCAACTAATGATGTGACCTCGTTAATCAAATAACAACACTTTGTTCATGGTTAGGAAACATAACCATCTTTGATTAACGAGCTAGTCAAGTAGAGGCATACTAGTGACACTAAGTTTGTCTATGTATTCACACATGTATTATGTTTCCGGTTAATACAATTCTAGCATGAATAATAAACATTTATCATGATATAAGGAAATACATAATAACTTTATTATTGCCTCTAGGGCATATTTCCTTCATGAAACACTTCAAAACAGAACATTTGGTGGTGGCGTTACCCACCGTATAGGAAGTATTAGACCCAGACACAGCGCACAATTATCGTGGCGCTCCGAAGTTCAAATTCCACATTAATGTATTCACACTTAGAATGTATGTCTTCATTGATTGAAGATATACTTTACTTCGTGTGTTGCACATCTAAGTCATCAATATGCATAAGGGTTAGGATGTGTGCCTGATCACAGGATGTTTGAGGATTCCAGGATATTTAGCTCACACCGTAACTTGCAAAATCTCTTCTCATCCAAGGGCTTGGTGAAGATATCTGCCAATTGCTCTTCAGTGTTGACGTGTATGATATCGATATCTTCCTTCACAACATGATCTCTGAGAAAGTGATGACGAATTTCAATGTGCTTTGTCTTCGAGTGCTGAACTGGGTTGTTGGCAATCTTGATGGCGCTTTCGTTGTCGCAGTAGAGTGGCACTTGCTTCAGATGAATGCCATAGTCTTTGAGCGTTTGCTTCATCCACAGAAGCTGAGCGCAGCAAGATCCAGCAGAAATGTATTCAGATTCAGCAGTGGAGAGAGATACACAGTTCTGCTTCTTTGAAGACCAACATACAAGTGATCGTCCCAGAAAGTGACATGTGCCTGATGTAGACTTGCGATCAACTTTGTCACCAGCATAATCAGCATCCGAGAATCCAACCAGATCAGTGAGCCCTTTGGATACCATAATCCTAGAGTTGGGGTGTGAGCCAAATATCGAAGAATTCGCTTCACAGCTAAGTGATGCGACTCCTTTGGTGCCGCTTGAAATCGAGCACACATGCAAACACTAAGCATAATATCTGGCCTAGATGCACATAGATAAAGTAAAGAACCAATCATGGAGCGGTATACCTTTTGATCGAACTCTTTACCATTGTCGTCAGGACCCAGATGATGCTTGGCTGGCATTGGCGTCGTGAAGCCTTTGTAGTCTTGCATACCGAACTTCTTCAGGCAATCTTTGAGATACTTCTCTTGAGATATGAAGATGCCATTGCGTTGCTGTCGTATTTGAAGACCGAGGAAGAACTTCAGCTCTCCCATCATGGACATGTGATATTGCTCTTGCATCATATATCCAAACTCTTCATTGTACTTCTGATTGGTGCAGCCAAAGATAATGTCATCCACATATATTTGGCACACAAACAGTTCACCATCATATGTCTTCATGAAGAGAGTGGGGTCTAGGGAACGAGGTATGAAGCCTTTGCTCTTCAGGAAGTATTTGAGTGTGTCATACCAGGCCCGAGGGGCTTGTTTGAGGCCATACAGTGCCTTGTTGAGCTTGTATACCATGTCAGGATGTTTTGGATCTTCAAAGCCAGGCGGTTGTGCAACATACACTTCTTCTTCAATCTTGCCATTGAGGAAGGCGCTCTTCACATCCATTTGATAAAGAAGTATGTTGTGATGATTTGCATAGGCCAGCAGTATGCATATGGCTTCAAGTCTAGCCACAGGAGCAAATATTTCATCGAAGTCAATGCCTTCCACTTGAGTATATCCTTGAGCAACGAAACGAGCTTTGTTTCTGACAACTTGACCATGCTCATCTTGCTTGTTGCGGTATATCCATTTGGTACCTATTATGTTGTGCTTCCGAGGATCGGGACGCTTGACCAGTTCCCATACATTATTCAGCTCAAACTGTTGAAGCTCGTCTTGCATAGCTTGAATCCATTCAGGTTCCATGAAGGCTTCTTCAACTTTCTTGGGTTCTGTTATTGAGACGAATGCAAAGTGCCCACAGAAATTTGCTAGCTGAGTTGCCCTTGAACGAGTGAGTGGACCGGGTGCATTGATGCTATCGATTATTCTTTCAATCTACACTTCATTGGCAATGCGAGGATGTACAGGGCAAAGATTTTGCTCTTGCTGATCATTGTCGTTGTTAGAAGGAATGTCTTCAGGCTGAGCATTGTCTTCATGTTGATCAGGTGCTGAGATGATAAGTTCTTCTTCAGGATGAGCTTCAGAAGGTATAATTTCTCCAGTTCCCATTAGCTTGATTGATTGACTTGATGGAACTTCATCTAGCACATTTGGCAGTTGCTCTCTTTGTGAACCGTTGGTCTCATCGAACCGCACATCCACTGTTTCAACCACTTTGTAATGAAAGAGATTGAAGACTCTGTAGGAGTGTGAATCCTTTCCATATCCAAGCATAAAACCCTCATGTGCTTTTGGTGCAAACTTTGAGGTGTGATGTGGGTCCTTGATCCAGCACCTGGCGCCAAATACTCTGAAGTAACTGACATTTGGCTTCTTGCCAGTAAGGAGCTCATAAGATGTCTTGTTCAGAAGCTTGTGAAAGATAAACACGATTGATTGTATGGCATGCAGTATCAATGGCTTCAGGCCAGAATTTTCTTGGAGTCTTGTATTCATCTAGCATCGTTCTGGCCATCTCAATGAGTGTCCTGTTCTTGCGTTCGATGACGCCATTCTGCTGTGGCGTGTACGGGGCCGAGAATTCATGTGTGATTCCCAAGGTATCAAGATATGTATCAAGGCCAGTGTTCTTGAATTCAGTGCCATTGTCACTTCTGATGTGCTTTATCTTGGTGCCATAGTTGTTCATTGCTCGATTGGCGAAGCGTCTGAAGACATCCTGCACTTCAGTCTTGTAATGGATTATGTGCACCCAAGTATATCTAGAATAATCATCAACAATGACAAAGCCATAGAGACAAGCAGTAGTAGTAAGAGTTGAGTAATGAGTGGGACCGAAAAGATCCATGTGAAGTAGTTCGAAGGGTCGAGTAGTGGTCATGATTGTCTTCGAGGGATGTTTGGCCCTAGTCATCTTTCCTGCCTCACAGGCACCGCATAAGTGATCTTTCTTGAACTTGATGCCCTCGATGCCTATGACATGCTTCTTCTTTGCCAGGGTGTGGAGGTTCCTCATGCCAGCATGCGCAAGCCTCCGATGCCAGAGCCAGCATTCTGAAGCTTTTGCTAGAAGACATACGGCAAGCTGTGGTCCTGCTGAGAAATCCACCACGTACAAATCATCTTTTCGATACCCTTCAAATACTAGAGACTTGTCCGATTCCATTATAACAAGGCAACGATATTTTCCAAATATTACGATCATGTTTAAATCGCAAAGCATTGAGACAGACATTAAGTTGAAGCCAAGGGATTCAACAAGCATGACTTTATCCATGTGTTGATCCCTTGAGATTGCAACTCTACCTAGACCCAATACCTTACTTTTACCAGTGTTAGCAAATGTGATGTGGCTCTTGTCGGATGGACGTAAGGTTGAGTCCATAAGAAGACTTCTTTTGCCAGTCATGTGATTTGTACACCCACTATCAATAATCCATTTTGAAGACGCTGGTGTCGTACCCTACAGTGCAGTTAGGGGGATAGGCTTCACGAAGAGCATTGTGAAGCAAAAACATTTGACGAACCAGTGGGTTATGAAAGCTTAGATCCAGATTAGGACTAATAGGGAGAGTAGCAAGCGACTCAGGAACGAAGTACATAGTAAGGCCACTCGGGCATTTGATCTTGCACCCTACAAGATGTTTAAGGTCCCCAACAATAGCGTTAGACGATTTTGGTTTTCTACTGGAGACCTTTCCCTGCAAAAGAGAGTTAAGCTTTCTTAGCCACCCACATCTTCAAGGGTGGCTTAGAAGCAATAAGTCTAAGTGCAGCATCTGAGAACTTTGGCTTTGGAGCCCTAGCAAACAGTCTTGCAGACGGACAATAGTACTCATAAGAATAAGCAGAATAGTTCTTGGTCTTATGAACATGGCGGTTTGATGAACCGCTCTCATATTCATATGCCTGCGTATGGTTTCCCTGCAAAACATTTGCGTTAGTGCGACTCAGGTGAGTCCTCTATCTGTATGAAGCCTTTGGACCGTATGAAGCCTTCGGTCTGAGGTTTGTCTTCTTCATGTGAGGTGTCATGATGACATTCACAGGAAGATTCTCCAGACACCTTTTCGGAACCCAGATCTTCTTCATAGGCGGTCCACTCCTGCAGTTAGTACCAATGTACCTAGCAAAGACTTCACCATTCTGATTGTTAAACAGTTTATAGTTTGCATCAAGGGATTCATCAATGATAATGGGGTTAGCACAAGTGAAGCCAGATAGATTGGATGGATCTGCTGAAGGTTCCTTTGCAGCAACCCACGTGGTTTTGGGGTACTGCTCAGGTTTCCAGTAAGAGCCATCAACATTCATTTCCTTACGAACCCAACACCCTCTTTCCTCGGGTTTCGGTTCAGAATCTGCTTTTTGAGGACATCACATAGTGTCTGATGCCCTTTAAGACTTTTGTACATCCCTGTTTCAAGCAATGTCTTCAACCTAGCATTCTCATCAGCAATAGCAGTGGTATCCTCAACAGAGGGGTTAGTTACCACATCAACAGTTGAAGATATTGCACCAGCAGTAGCAGTAGAACATTTAGCAACAGAAGTAGCATTATCACGCTCAATGCATTTAAGACATGGTGGTTCAAATCCTTCCTGAGCGGAACTGATCTGTTTGGCGCGAAGTGACTCGTTTTCCTTTTGAAGATCTTCATGAGCCGCTCTCAATTTCTCAAGATCTTGCTTCCTTTGAAGATAATCATAGGAAAGCTTTTCATGAGTTGTTGAGAGAGTTTCATGCCGACTTTCAAGTTCCTGATACTTAATGTGAAGATTTTTTTTGTCTTCAATTAAGGATTCAGATCGAGTCATTTCAGCACCTAACAGATCATCGCTTCTGTCTAACAGTTTTTGAATATGTTCCATAGCTTTCTGTTGTTCAGTTGCAATTTTAGCAAGTGTTTTGTAGCTGGGTTTTGAACCACAATCAGAGTCATCGTCACTAGATGTTTGATAGTGAGTAGTGCGTGTGTTTACCTTGGCACTGCGTGCCATGAAGCAGTAGGTAGAAGCGGAGTAGTCCTTGTCATTTGCATCGGTGTCGGTGATGAAGTCATTGTCTTCAGTGTTGAAGATGGACTTGGCAACGTATGATGTAGCCAGACTTGCGACGCCTGAATCAGACTCCTCCTCAGACTCCACCTCCGCCTCCTCAGAAGCGGACTCCTCCTCTGAATCCATTTCCTTGCCAACAAACGCACGTGCCTTGCCAGATGAGCTCTTCTTGTGTGATGAAGACTTTAAGGAAGACTCGGAAGAAGACTTTTAGTATTTCTTCTTCTTCTTGTCGTCAGAGTCATATTCCTTGCTCTTCTTCTTCTTTTTGTTCTCATTGTCCCACTGTGGACACTCAGAGATGAAGTGGCCAGGTTTCTTGCACTTGTGACATGTTTTCTTCTTGTAGTCGTGAGCAGAAGCTTCATCATTCCTTGAGCTTGATCGGGAAGACTTTCTGAAACCTTTCTTCTTGGTGAATTTTTGGAACTTCTTCACAAGCATAGCAAGTTCCCTTCCAATGTCTTCAGGATCATCCAAACTGCTGTCAGATTCTTCTTCAGACGAGGAGACAACTTTTGCCTTCAAGGCACGAGTTCGCCCATAGTTTGGACCGTAGATATCTCTTTTCTCAGAGAGCTGAAACTCATTTGTGTTGAGCCTCTCAAGTATGTCAGACGGATCGAGTGTCTTGAAATCAGGATGTTCTTGAATCATCAGGGCTAGAGTGTCAAACGAACTATCAAGTGATCTCAGCAGTGTCTTGACGACTTCATGTTTGGTGATCTCAGTAGCGCCGAGGGCTTGAAGCTCATTTGTGATGTCAGTGAGTCGGTCAAATGTGAGCTGGACATTCTCATTGTCATTTCGCTTGAAGCGGTTGAAGAGGTTGCGAAGGACACTAATTCTCTGATCTCTCTGGGTTGAGACGCCTTCATTGACCTTGGAGAGCCAGTCCCAGACCAGCTTAGATGTTTTCAAAGCACTCACACGGCCATACTGTCCTTTGGTCAGATGACCACAGATGATATTCTTGGCAGTAGAGTCCAGTTGAACGAACTTCTTGACATCAGCAGCAGTGACACCTTCTCCAGCCTTGGGAACACCGTTCTCGATGACATACCATAGGTCGACGTCAATGGCTTCAAGATGCATGCGCATCTTATTCTTCCAGTAGGGATATTCAGTTCCATCGAAGACGGGGCACGCAGCGGAGACTTTAATTATCCCTGCAGTCAACATAGCTAAAACTCCAGGTGGTTAAACCGAATCACACAGAACAAGGGAGCACCGAGCTCTGATACCAATTGAAAGTGCGTTATATCGACTAGAGGGGGGTGAATAGGCGATTTTTATGAAAGTCTTCAAAATGTGGAAGTTATGAAGACAAACGATAGAAATAAACCTATTACCCTGCAGCAGAAGGTACACTACACTAGGCAAGCCATAATCAAGTATTCAATAGAGTGAAAGCACAATGACTAATAGCAGCAATGTAGTAAGGATCAGGTAGGAAGATATTGTGAAGCCACACAGAACACGCAGTCTCTCAGTGAAGACAAAAGATAGTGCGAACATACAATGACTTCACAAGGAGTAACAGTAAGTAAAGGGAAGGGAAGATGAAACCAGTGACTCGCTGAAGACAATGATTTGTTGGACCAGTTCCAGTTGTTGTGACAACTGTACGTCTGGTTAGGGTGGCTAGGTATTTAAACCTTAGGACACACAGTCCCGGACACCCAGTCCTGAACACGCAGCTCAGGACACCCAGTCCTCGCCGTATTCCCCTTGAGCTAAGGTCACACCGACCTCGCCCAATCACTCTGGTAAGTCTTCAAGGTAGACTCCCAAACCTTCACAGACTTCGTTCACCGACAATCCACAATGTCTCTTGGATGCTCAGAACGCGACGCCTAACCGGCTGGAGGATGCACAGTCCTCAAGTGTAATAAGTCTTCAGATCACACAGACAAGAAGACTTAAGTGATGCCTAATTCTCTTTGGCTCTGGGTGGTTAGGGCTTTATCCTCGCAAGGAATTCTCTCTCAAAGGCTTCAAGGTGGGTTGCTCTCAAACGACAAAAGCCGTACTCTGAATCTGAGCAGCCAACCGTTTATGGTTGTAGGGGGTGGGCTATTTATAGCCACTTGGCAACCCGACCTGATTTGTCTGAAATGACCCTGGGTCACTAAGGAACTGACACGTGTTCCAACGGTCAGATTTCGAACTCACATGACAACTTTACTTAGGCTGCAAGCAAAGCTGACTTGTCCGACTCTGGACAAGATTCGCTCTCATAGTCTTCACTCAAAGACATAGGTTTTGGTTAGGCATCACTTCAGTCATTCTGACTGGTTCTCTTGGACCCCACTTAACAGTACGGTGGATCCTATGACTCAACACAGAAGAAAGAGAACGACGAAAGATCTAAGTCTTCGAGCTCCATAGGCTTCATGTGGTGTCTTCTCTTGTCATAGTCTTCAATGTGAATATCTTCATATACCACCTTTGACTTCAATTTCTTCATACAATTTTAGGGGTCATCTCTGGTAGGAAAACCGAATCAATGAGGGACTTCTACCTGTGTTATCCTGCAATTCTCACAAACACATTAGTCCCTCAACTAGGTTTGTCGTCAATACTCCCAAACCAACTAGGGGTGGCACTAGATGCACTTACAGTAACTTTGGCAACGAGGCGGGGGGTTGACGAAATATTCCTTTGGTAGCTTTTGTGTCAATATCATGGTAACTCGCACATCGTAGATCTGATAACTTATGGGCCCCGGTCCTAATAACTTTGGCACCAGGATGGGGAGAGTTGATGAAATATCCCCTCGGTAATTTTTGTGTGAATAGCATGTTAACTCACACATCGCAGACCTGATAACTTATGCACCCCATCCTGGTAACTTTGGCAACGAGGCGGATGGGGGGATTTGATGGAATATCCCCTTGGTAGCTTTTGTGCCAATATCATGGTAACTCACACATCGTAGACCTAATAACTTATGGATCCCGATCATGATAACTTTGGCATGGGGGTAGGGGGAGTTGATGAAACATCTCCTCGGTAACTTTTGTGTGAATAGCATGCTAACTAACATATCACAGACCTGATAACCTATGTACCTGACACTGGTAACTTTGGCGACTGGGATGGGGGTTGAGAGTTGTTGAAACATATCATGATAACATCTGTGCAAATAACATGATATTTGACATATCAAAGATATGATAACTTATGTACATTACATGGTAACTTTGACCCAGGAGAAAAAAATAGTTGGAACATACCACGACAACTTTAGTAAATAGCACAATAATTTACGGTCCGCGATCCTGTTAACTTTACGCGCAAAACACCGTGATCGATAACTTGTTCAAACTCGAATAAAAAACCATGACACATACACACGTGAACAGACTTTGTAAAGCCAAAGAACCCTAAAAAAATAAAAAAAGTCATAGAGGAGCCCTTCTATACATTCACACGTATAGTACATCATCATTTATAGAGTGAAAAAAATCAGGAAAATACCTTTCTTTCTATCATCTGACAATGGTGAGAAAGAGTTCTATTTTTTTTGTTTTCAAGTATTGAACAACAGTGTAGGTTGGTGCAATGATTGTTGGTCTTGGTATTAGGCGTGTCCTTGCTACCTAATGCAAGTTCGAATCCCATGTAGGACATTTTTTCCTCAATTCGCGTTTTATTGTCAAACTAATCGATCGGGGGGAGAACAGGAGAAGCTGGAGCCATCTAGGGGGATCGTGCGGTTCTCTCGCTAAAATCCTGCCGTACGGAAGTTAGTCACGTCCATGTTCTCTTGTGTGTCAACCCAAGAAGTATAGGAGGTTGGATACGTAATAGATTAGAACACATAAGCGAGCGGTTCCAACTTTTCGCTCGTGAACCGCCTCGCACAAGCAATCGGGAGGCGACTTCTCTGCCTGCATGGCCGCGGGTCCTTGGTGAAGGAAATATGCCCTACAGGCAATAATAAAGTTGTTATTTATATTTCCTTATATCATTATAAATGTTTATTATTCATGCTAGAATTATATTAACCGGAAACTTAGTACATGTGTGAATACATAGACAAACAGAGTGTCCCTAATATGCCTCTACTTGATTAGCTCGTTAATCAAAGATGGTTAAGTTTCCTAGCCATGGACATGTGTTGTCATTTGATGGACGGCATCACATCATTAGAGAATGATGTGATGGACAAGATCCCATCCGTTAGCTTAGCATAATGATCGTTCAGTTTATTGCTATTGCTTTCTTCATGACTTATATATGTTACTGTGACTATGAGATTATGCAACTCCCGAATACCGGAGGAACACTTAGTGTGCTATCAAACGTCACAATGTAACTGGGTGATTATAAAGATGCTCTACAGGTGTCTCCGTTGGTGTTTGTTGAGTTGGTATAGATCGAGATTAGGATTTGTCACTCTGATTGTCGGAGAGGTATCTCTGGGCCCTCTCGGTAATGCACATCACTATAAGCCTTGCAAGCAATGTGACTAATGAGTTAGTTGTGGGATGATGCATTACGGGACGAGTAAAGAGACTTTCCGGTAACGAGATTGAACTAGGTATGGTGATACCGATGATCGAATCTCGGGCAAGTACATACCGATGACAAAGGGAACATCGTATGTTATTGTGCGGTTTGACCGGTAAAGATCTTCATAGAATATGTAGGAGCCAATATGAGCATCCAGGTTCCTTTATTGGTTATTGACCAGAGATGTGTCTCGGTCATGTCTACATAGTTCTCGAACCCGTAGGGTCCGCACGCTTAATGTTCGATGATGATTTGTATTATGAGTTATGTGATTTGATGACCGAAGTTTGTTCGGAGTCCCGGATGAGATCATGGACATGATGGGGAGTCTCGAAATGGTCGAGACGTAAAGATCAATATATTGGAAGGCTATATTCGGACATCGGAAAGGTTCTGAGTGATTCGGGTATTTTTTGGAGTACCGGAGAGTTACGGGAATTCGCCGGGGGAAGTATTGGGCCTTCATGGGCCTAGCAGTGGAAGAGAGGAGGTAGGACAAGGTGGGGCGTGCGCCCCCTAGCCCAAACCGAATTGAACTAGGGGGCCGGCCCCCTTTCCTTCTCTTCGTCCTCTCCTTCCTTTCTCTCCTAGTTGGACTAGGAAAGGGGGGAAACCTACTCCTAGTAGGAGTAGGAATCCCCCCTTGGGGCGCTCCATAGGAGGCCGGCCCTCCCCCTCCTCCACTCCTTTATATACGGCGGAGGGGGGGACCCCATAGACACACAAGTTGATCTTAGCCGTGTGCAGTCTGCAGTGCCCCCTCCACATATTTCCACCTTGGTCATATCGTTGTAGAGCTTAGGCGAAACTCCGCGTCAGTAACTTCATCATCACCGTCAAGACGCCGTCGTGCTGACGAAACTCTCCCTCGACCTTAGCTGGATCTAGAAGTTCGAGGGACGTCACCGAGCTGAAGGTGTGCAGACCTCGGAGGTGTCGTGCGTTCGGTACTTGATCGGTTGGATCGCGAAGACGGTCGACTACATCAACCGCGTTACTAAACGCTTCCACTTTCAGTCTACGAGGGTACGTAGACACACTCTCCCCTCTCATTGCTATGCATCTCCTAGATAGATCTTGCGTGATCATAGGAAATTTTTGAAATACTGTGTTTCCCAATAGTGGCATCAGAGCCAGGTCTATGCGTAGATGTTATATGCATGAGTAGAACACAAAGAGTTGTAGGAAATAATAGTCATACTGCTTACCAGCATGTCATACTTTGATTCGGCGGTATTGTTGGATGAAGTGGCCCAGACCGACATTACATGACCGCGTTCATGAGACTGGTTCTACTGCCGTGCTTCGCACACAGGTGGCTAGTGGGTGTCTGTTTCTCCAACTTTAGTGGAATTGAGTGTGACTACGTCCGGTCCTTGTTGAAGGTTAAAACAGCAAACTTGACGAAAAATCGTTGTGGTTTTAATGCGTAGGTACGAACGGTTCTTGCTAAGCCCGTAGCAGCCACGTAAAACTTGCAAAAACAAAGTAGAGGACATTTAACTTGTTTTTGCAGGGCATGTTGTGATGTGATATGGTCAAGACGTGATTATATAAATTGTTGTATGAGATGATCATGTTTTTTAAATTAGTTATCGGCAACTGGCAGGAGCCATATGGTTGTCGCTTTATTGTATGAAATGCAATCGCCATATAATTGCTTTACTTTATCACTAAGCGGTAGCGATAGTCGTGGAAGCAATAGTTGGCGAGATGACAACAATGCGTCGATGGAGATCAAGGTGTCAAGCTGGTGACAATGGTGATCATGACGGTGCTTTGGAGCTGGGGATCAAAGGCACAAGATGATGATGGCCATATCATATCACTTATATTGATTGCATGCGATCTTTATACTTTATGCATCTTATTTTGCTTAGTACGGCGGTAGAATTATAAGATGATCTCTCACTAAATTTCAAGGTATAAGTGTTCTCCCTGAGTATGCACCATTGCTACAGTTCATCGCGCCGAGACACCAAATGATAATCGGGTGTGATAAGCTCTACGTTCACATACAACCGGTGCAAGCCAGTTTTGCACATGCAGAATACTCAGGTTAAACTTGATGAGCCTAGCATATGCAGATATGGCCTCGGAACACTGAGACCGAAAGGTCGAGCATGAATCATTTAGTAGATATGATCAACATAGTGATGTTCACCATTGAAAAGTACTCCATCTCACGTGATGATCGGACATGGTTTAGTTGATATGGATCACGTGATCACTTAGATGATTAGAGGGATGTCTATCTAAGTGGGAGTTCTTTAGTAATATGATTAATTGAACTTTAATTTATCATGAACTTAGTCCTGATAGTATTTGCATAACTATGTTGTAGATCAATAGCTCGTGAAGTAGCTCCCCGTTTATTTTTGATATGTTCCTAGAGAAAAACTATGTTGAAATATGATAGTATCAATGATGCAGACTAGGTCCGTGATCTGAGAATTATCCTCATTGCTGCACAGAAGAATTATGTCTTTTATGCACCGCTAGGTGATGGACCTATTGCAGGAGCAGATGCAGACATTATGAACGTTTGGCAAGCTCGGTATGATAACTACTTGATAGTTTAGTGCGCCATGCTTTACGGCTTAGAACCGGGACTTCAAAAATGTTTTGAATGCCATGGAGCATATGAGATGTTCCAAGAGTTGAAATTGGTATTTCAGACTCATGCCCTAGTCGAGAGGTATGAGACCTCTGACAAGTACTTTGCCTACAAGATGGAGGAGAATATCTCATCCAGTGAGCATGTGCTCAGAATGTCTGAGTACTACAACCGCTTGAATCAAGTGGGAGTTAATCTTCCATATAAGATAGTGATTGATAGAGTTATCTAGTCTCTATCACCAAGTTACTAGAACTTCGTGATGAACTATAATATGCAAGGGATGACGAAAACGATTCCCGAGCTCTTTGCGATGCTAAAATCAGCGAAGGTAGAAATCAAGAAAGAGTATCAAGTGTTGATGGTTAACAAGACCACTAGTTTCAAGAAAAGGGGCAAAGGAAAAGAAAGGGAATTTCAAGAAAGAAAGGCAAGCAAGTTGCCACTCCCGTGAAGAAACCCAAAGCTAGACCTAAGTCTGAAACTGAGTACTTCTACTACAAAGGGAATGGTCACTGGAAGTGGAACTACCCCAAGTATTTGGCGGATAATAAGGATAGCAAAGTGAACGAAAGTATATATGATATACAGGTTATTGATGTGTACTTTACTAGCGTTCATAGTAACCCCTAGGTATTTGATACCGATTCAGTTGCTATGATTAGTAACTCAAAACATGAGTTACTAAATGAACAGAGACTAGTTGAGGGCAACGTTACGATGTGTGTTGGAAGAGATTCCAAGGTTGATAAGATTACCATCGCACACTCCCTTTACCTTCGGGATTAGTGTTGAACCTAAAATAAATGTTATTTGGTGTTTGCGTTGAGCATAATATGATTGGATCATGTTTATTGCAATACGGTTATTCATTTAAGTCAAAGAATAATTGTTATTATATTTACATGAATAAAACCTTTTGTGGTCATACACCCAAGGTGAATGGTTTATAGAATCTCGATCGTAGTGATACACATATTCATAATATTGATGCCAAGAGATGCAAAGCTGATAATGATAATGCAACATATTTGTGGCACTGCCGTTTAGGTCATATTGGTGTAAAGCACATGAAGAAACTCCATGCTTATGGGCTTTTGGAATCACTTGATGCTTGTGAACCATGCCTCATGGGCAAGATGACTAAAAACTCCGTTCTCCGGAACAATAGAGCAAGCCATTGACTTATTGGAAATAATACATATCGATGTATGCGGTCCGATAAGTGTTGAGGCTTGTGGCGGGTATCATTATTTTCTGACCTTCACAGATGATTTGAGAAGATATGGATATATCTACTTTATGAAACATAAGTCTGAAACATTTGAAAAGTTCAAAGAATTTCAGAGTGAAGTGGAAAATCATCGTAACAAGAAAATAAAGTTTCTACGATCTGATCGCGGAGGTGAATATTTGAGTTACGAGTTTGGTCTTCATTTGAAACAATGTGGAATAGTTTCACAACTCACGCCACCTGGAACACCACAACATAATGGTGTGCCCGAACGTCGTAATCATACTTTATTAGATATGGTGCGATCTATGATGTCTCTTACCGATTTACCACTATCGTTTTGGGGTTATGCATTAGAAACAGCTGCATTCACGTTAAATAGGGCACCATCTAAATCCGTTGATACGACGTTGTATGAATTATGGTTTGGCAAGAAACCAAAGTTGTCATTTCTTAAAGTTTGGGGTTGCGATGCTTATGTGAAAAAGTTTCAAACTGATAAGCTCGAACCCAAATCAAAGAAGTGCGTCTTCATAGGATACCCAAAAGAAACTGTTGGGTACACCTTATATCACAGATCCGAAGGTAAGATATTTTGTTGCTAAGAATGGATCCTTTCTAGAGAAGGAGTTCCTCTCAAAAGAAGTGAGTGGGAGGAAAGTAGAACTTGATGAGGTAATTGTACCTTCTCCCGAATTGGAAAGTAGTTCATCACAGAAATCAGTTCCAGTGATTCCTACACCAATTAGTGAGGAAGCTAATGATGATGATCATAAAACTTCAGATCATGTTACTACTGAACCTCGTAGGTCAACCAGAGCACGGTCTGCACCAGAGTGGTACGGTAATCCTGTTCTGGAAGTCATGTTACTAGACCATGACGAACCTACAAACTATGAGGAAGTGATGATGAGCCCAGATTCCGCAAAATGGCTTGAGGCCATGAAATCTGAGATGGGATCTGTCGGTGTCAAAACCGGCGGATCTCGGGTAGGGGGTCCCGAACTGTGCGTCTAGGCCGAATGGTAACATGAGGCAAGGGACACGAAGTTTTACCCAGGTTCGGGCCCTCTTGATGGAGGTAAAACCCTACGTCCTGTTTGATTAATATTGATGATATGGGTGTTACAAGAGTAGATCTACCACGAGATCAGAGAGGCTAAACCCTAGAAGCTAGCCTATGGTATGATTGTATGTTGTGGTTGTTGTCCTAAGGACTAAAACCCTTTGGTTTATATAGACACCGGAGAGGGTTAGGGTTACACAAGGTCGGTTACAAAGGAGGAGATATCCATATACGTATTGCCTAGCTTGCCTTCCACGCCAAGTAGAGTCCCATCCGGACACGAGACGAAGTCTTCCATCTTGTATCTTCATAGTCTAACAGTCCGGCCAATGGAGATAGTCCGGTTGTCCGAAGACCCCCTAATCCAGGACTCCTCAGTAGCCCCTGAACCAGGCTTCAATGACGATGAGTCCGGCGCGCAGTTGTCTTCGGTATTGCAAGGCAGGTTCCTTCTCCGAATGCATCACAGAAGAATTTGAATACGAGGATAGTGTCCGACCCTGCAAAATAAGTTCCACATTCCACCGTAGAGAGAATAATGTTTTTGCAGATCTAATTCGCTAGCTTGTTTTGGCAACACGACGTTATGTTATGGCCCGGTGATTATTCGAACCGTTTCTTTTAACCAGCCCCGCACATAACGCGAGGCAGTTTTTCGACACGTCTTGTCAAAGCAGAGATCGTGTCCCCTTATTATGGGATTCTCATCAATACGGGCGTGGGTAACCCAACCGCCATCAATTATGGCGCTTGGGGGATAAGCGAGTTTTACCAGGCAAGTGGGGACGCTTAGTTTTGTCCGCCCATATAAAGGGACAAGGATTCACCTTTCTATCCACGCCTTCTTCCTCCTCTGCTCATCCGCTCCCGCACAATCGAGCTCTAGCGCCCAAGCCCTCACTTCCATCTCAACCTTCTCCAACCATGTCCGGAGCGGGAGGCAAGTGGATGGTCTCCTCCGCCACGGAGGGAGACATCAAGAAACTGAGGAGAGCCAGATACCTACCCGACGACATCGCGCACCGGCTCCCAGATGAGGGGCAGCTCATCCCCACCCCCAGGCCCCATGGGAGGGTGGTATTCCTCACCCATTTCCTCTGCGGACTGGGATTCCCTCTCCATCCCTTCGTCCGGGGGCTCATGTTTTATTACGGCCTGGATTTCCATGATCTGGCCCCGAACTTCATCCTCAACATCTCGGCATTTATTGTCGTGTGCGAGGCCTTCCTCCGCATCAAGCCCCACTTCGGCTTATGGCTGAAGACCTTCAATGTCAAGCCGAAGGTGGTGAGCGGCCGCCAGGCGGAGTGCGGAGGCGCCATGGTGGGCAAGATGCCCAACATAACATGGCTCGAGGGCTCCTTTGTGGATACCATAAAGGGGTGGCAATCGGGGTGGTTCTATATCACCGAGCCGCGCGACTCCGCATGGGTAGAGGCCCCCGAGTTCCGTTCTGGCATCCCCATGCGGCTCACTTCCTGGAAGGAGAAGGGCCTGTCCTGGGGTAATTCAAAAGAGCTGACCGGACTCTAGACATGTATTCAAACCATGGTGGACAAGAATCTCAAGCTCGTCAACATAGTCCAGGTTATGCTCGTCCGCCGGATACTCCCGTGCCAAGAACGGGAGTTCACCTTGTGGGAGTTCAACCCGGCGCAGCACCGAACTCTAAACAGGCTCTTTGACACGACTCATGAAGATGCCTGGAGGGTGCTGTTCAAGAGCGCCGAGGTCCCTCCCCCCATTACCGAGGATCGCGGATTTAGCGCAAAGCGCCAAGCCAGTGCGGTAAGCTGTTTTACCTTTCACAGGATACTTGTTTTCTATATAGATTGACTCTCTGCGGGATCTAAACTCCCGTGCCTTTGACAGGACTGGTAGAAGATGGCCGGACAGATCGACTGTCCGGATCCTTTGCCTGAAGGCCCCCCAGACGCCCTTCTGGAGAAGATGTTGACTCCGGCCCCTTATAAGGTGCCGGAGAAGACCAAGAAGGCCAAGGGAGCTCGAAAGAGTTCCCGACACTAGGCGTCATCGGACTCACCGTTCGATGACTCTGTGGTGCACTCTTCCCCCGAAGACGAGGAAGAGGAAGAAGAGGCTCCCCCACCGACTGGGGGAGACAAGAAAAGGAAGGTCGCCCCAACTGGGGAGGCCGGAGGGTCCAAGAAGGGAAGGACTCTCCTTCCGGACAGCTCCACCTCTGCCAACGGAAGTGGAGACGAGTGGTTGCCCAGGGCCAAGCCCTCGGGGAGATCGTAAGTATTCGGATACCAAAGTTATCCATAGGATTCCTTTGTCGCACTACTTTTCCTAATGCCGAACTCAATTATGCAGGCCGCCCCGAGCCGATATCGAGGTATCATCGGACGGCTCCCTGGGCTCGTCGGACATGGATAGCGATCCAGTCCCGGCCGCCACCTCCCCTCATCCTGCCGACACGCCGAAGTGTTGTCTCAAGAGGCACCGGATCGAGGGGGGACTATCCCGGAGGCGCCTCAAGGCGACCTTCCGGACTCCGGGAGCTGAGGGGACGGGGTCCCCGAGAGCTCCGAGTTCGGCCCTCAGCCGAACACCGCGCCGGATCCTCCAACGGTTCCGGGCTCGGGTAGGTGGTCCCCTTCTAAGAGGGGCGAAATGCCAGTGCCGGTGACCTCTGCCCATCCAGAGGCACCAGACAGCCTGCTGGAAGCGCTTCGCAGCGCTTCCATCGACGAGGAGCACCGCACCATCATGAGTGCGGTGATCCAGAAGGTTCAGTCCGCCAAGAGCGGATTGACTGAAGCCTATGCCAGCCTTCTAACAAGCTTCGAGGCAAGTGTTTTAAAATGTAGTAGAAGTATTACCGCATAGACAATAGCCCCTGATGCTTTGTTCGGTGTTTAGAAAGAAAAGCCGAACAGAGGATCAAATAATATCGCAGGAGTCTAATATAAGTATGTCAATATGCATATGCAGGCTTCTCTGCTGGCGTCCGCCGCACTAACTGCGGAGGTCGTCGTACTGAAGCAGGACCTCGATGGGTCCAAGAAAGAGTTTCTTCGTCATCCGCATCCCAATCCTGTTGGCCATAATCCGGCCAGGGCTCTCCTGACAAAGAGAGAGACCTTAGTGAATTCAGAATGTCACCGAAGGGCGAGTGCTGAAAGATATCCGCGGCGGTGAATTCCATGATCGGCGCCCAATCGGATTCGATTGCCAGGGGCGTGGATGGTTCGGGGTCCGGAAGAGAGTCCGGCACCTTGGAGTCATGGGCTGCGCATAGGATTATGCTGGTGTTTGGCTTGATCGCCATCGAGACTGCAGCCCCTGAGGCGGTGTCTAGCCACCCGTCCTCGATTGGCGCGGTTGGCTCCAAGCTAAGGGTCGGAGCTGATGCGGGCGCGGCCTCTGGGGTACCGTCCGGTGGCAGAGCTAGGTCATACCCATCGCGACAGTGCGGCGCGCCCGGCTGTGGCTCGAATCCGTCGAAGATCAAGTCCCCATGGATGTTGGCCGTGTAATTCAAACTTCCAAATCTAACCTGATGGCCAGGGGCGTAGCTTTCAATCTGCTCCAGATGGCCAAGCGAATTAGCTCGCAGTGCAAAGCCGCCGAATACGAAGATCTGTCTGGGGAGAAAAGTCTCACCCTGGACCGCATCGCTATCGATGATAGTAGGAGCCATCAAGTCTAATGGCGACGACACAGAGGAACTCTCAATGAATGCACCAATGTCGGTGTCAAAACTGGCGGATCTCGGGTAGGGGGTCCCAAACTGTGCGTCTAGGCCGAATGGTAACAAGAGGCAAGGGACACGGAGTTTTACCCAGGTTCGGGCCCTCTTGATGGAGGTAAAACCCTACGTCCTGCTTGATTAATATTGATGATATGGGTGTTACAAGAGTAGATCTACCACGAGATCAGAGAGGCTAAACCCTAGAAGCTAGGCTATGGTATGATTGTATGTTGTGATTGTTGTCCTATGGACGAAAACCCTTCGGTTTATATAGACACCGTAGAGGGTTAGTGAGGGAGTCCTGGATTAGGGGGTATTTGGATAGCTGGACTATACCTTCAGCCGGACTCCTGGACTATGAAGATACAAGATTGAAGACTCCGTCCCGTGTCCGGAAGGGACTTTCCTTGGTGTGGAAGGCAAGCTTGGCAATACGGATATGAAGATCTCCTACCATTGTAACCGACTTTGTGTAACCCTAACCCTCTCCGGTGTCTATATAAACTAGAGGATTTTAGTCCGTAGGACAATGTACACATCAACAATCATACCATAGGCTAGGTTCTAGGGTTTAGCCTCCTCGATCTCGTGGTAGATCTACTCTTGTACTACCCATATCATCAATATTAATCAAGCAGGACATAGGGTTTTACCTCCATCGAGAGGGCCCGAACCTGGGTAAAACTTCGTGTCCCTTGTCTCCTGTTACCATCCGGCCTAGACGCACAGTTCGGGACCCCCTACCCGAGATACACTGGTTTTGACACCGACAGTTAGGGTTACACAAGGTCGGTTACAAAGGAGGAGATATCCATATACATATTGCCTAGCTTGCCTTCCACGCCAAGTAGAGTCCCATCCGGACAGGAGACGAAGTCTTCCATCTTGTATCTTCATAGTCTAACAGTCCGGCCAATGGAGATAGTCCGGCTATCCGGAGACCCCCTAATCCAGGACTCCCTCAGGATCCATGTATGAGAATGAAGTATGGACTTTGATTGACTTGCCCGATGATCGGTGAGCCATTGAGAATAATGTTGGGGAACGTAGTAAGCTCAAAATTTTCCAACGCACACGCAAGATCATGGTGATGCATAGCAACGAGAGGGGAGAGTGTGATCTATGTACCCTGGTAGACCGACAGCAGAAGCGTTAGCACAACGCGGTTGATGTAGTCGTACGTCTTCACGGCCCGACCGATCAAGCACCGAAACTACGGCACCTCCGAGTTTTAGCACATGTTCAGCTCAATGACGATCCCCGGACTCCGATCCAGCAAAGTGTCGGGGAAGAGTTCCGTCAGCACGATGGTGTGGTAACGATCTTGATGTTCTACCCTCATAGGGCTTCGCCTAAGCACCGCTACAATATTATCGAGGATTATGGTGGAAGGGTGCACCGCACACGGCTAAGAAAACAATCGCGTGGATCAACTTGTGTGTCTAGGGGTGCCCCCTGCCCCCGTATATAAAGGAGCAAGGGAAGGAGGCCGGCCGGCCCTATAGGCGCGCCAAGGAGGAGTCCTTCTCCTAGTAGGAGTAGGACTCCTACTAGGAGGGGGAAGGAAGTGGGGAGGGAGAAGGAAAAGGGGCGCCCCCCCTCTCCTAGTCCAATTCGGACCAGGGGGAGGAGGCGCGCGGCCCACCCTGGCTGCCCTTCTCTCTCTCCACTAAG
>NC_041380.1:536924388-536926954 GCF_002162155.2 Triticum dicoccoides | reverse complement strand
CGGTAACCCTCCGGTACTCCGGTTTTCTCTGAAATCACCCGGAACACTTCTGGTGTCCGAATATAGCCGTCCAATATATCAATATTTATGTCTCGACCATTTCGAGACTCCTCGTTATGTCCGTGATCACATCCGGGACTCCAAACTAACTTCGGTACATCAAAACTCATAAACTCATAATATAACTGTCATCGAAACCTTAAGCGTGCGGACCCTACGGGTTCGAGAACAATGTAGACATGACCGAGACATGTCTCCAGTCAATAACCAATAGCGGAACCTGGATGCTCATATTGGCTCCCACATATTCTACGAAGATCTTTATCAGTCAGACCGCATAACAACATACATTGATCCCTTTGTCATTGGTATGTTACTTGCCCGAGATTCGATCGTCGGTATCTCTATACCTAGTTCAATCTCGTTACCGGCAAGTCTCTATACTCGTTTCGTAATACATCAACTCGCAACTAACTCATTAGTTGCAATGCTTGCAAGGCTTATGTGATGTGCATTACCGAGAGGGCCCAGAGATACCTCTCTGACAATCGGAGTGACCAATCCTAATCTCGAAATACGCCAACCCAACATTTACCTTTGGAGACACCTGTACAGCTCCTTTATAATCACCCAGTTACGTTGTGACGTTTGGTAGCACACAAAGTGTTCCTCCGGCAAACGGGAGTTGCATAATCTCATAGTCATAGGAACATGTATAAGTCATGAAGAAAGCAATAGCAACATACTAAACGATCGGGTGCTAAGCTAATGGAATGGGTCATGTCAATCACATCATTCTCCTAATAATGTGATCCCGTTAATCAAATGACAACACATGTCTATGGTTAGGAAACATAACCATCTTTGATTGACGAGCTAGTCAAGTAGAGGCATACTAGTGACGTTTAGTTTGTCTATGTATTCACACAAGTATTATGTTTCCGGATAATACAATTCAAGCATGAATAATAAAAATTTATCATGATATAAGGAAATAAAATAATAACATTATTATTGCCTCTAGGACATATTTCCTTCAAATAAATGGATCTTCAAGAGGGAGACGGACGCTGATAGTAGTGTTACTATCTACAAAGCTTGAATTGTCGCAAAAATGTTTTCGACGAGTTCAAGGTGTTAACCAAGATGAGATTTTCTCACTCATATCGATGCTTAAAGTATGTCCGAATCATGTTAGTAGTTGCCGCATTTTATGAAATATGGCAAATGGATGTCAAAACTGCATTCCTCAATGGATTTCTTAAAGAAGAGTTGTATATGATGCAACCAGAAGGTTTTGTCGATCCTAAAGGTGCTCACAAAGTGAGAAAGCTCCAGCAATCCATCTATGGACTGGTGCAAGCATCTCGAAGTGGGAATATATGCTTTGGTAAAGTGATCAAAGCATATGGTTTTATACAGACTTGCGGTGAAGCCTGTATTTACAAGAAAGTGAGTGGGAGCACTACAACATTTCTGATAAGTATATGTGAATGACATATTGTTGATCGGAAATAATTTAGAATTTTCTGGAAAGCATAAAGGAGTGTTTGAAAGAAGTTTTTCAAAGAAAGACCTCGGTGAAGCTACTTACATATTGAGCATCAAGATCTATAGAGATAGACAAGACGCTTGATATATTTTCAATGAGTACATACCTTGACAAGATTTTGAAGTAGTTCAAAAATGGAACAGTCAAAGAAGGAATTCTTGCTTGTGTTGCAAGGTGTGAAGTTGAGTAAAGACTCAAAACCCGACCACGGCAGAAAATAGAAAGAGAATGAAAAGTCATTCCCTATGCCTCAGTCACAGGTTCTATAAATTATGGTATGTTGTGTACCAGACCTATCGTGTACCTCACCATAAGTTTGGCAAGAGGATAGAATAGTGATCCAGGAGTGGATCACTCGACAGCGTGTTGGGGAACACAGTAATTTCAAAAAAATTCCTACGCAGATGCAAGATCTATCATGGTGATGCCTAGCAATGTGAGGGAATAGTGTTGTCCATGTACCCTGGTAGAATGTAAGCGGAAGTATTATGACAACACGGTTGATGTAGTTGTAAGTCTTCATGATTCGACCGATCCTAGTACCGAAAGTACGGCACCTCCGCGATCTGCACACGTTCAGCTCGGTGACGTCCCACGAACTCTCGATCCAGCTGAGTGTCGAGGGAGAGCTTCGTCAGCACGACGGCGTGATGACGGTGATGATGAAGCTACCGACGCAGGGCTTCGCCTAAGCACTACGACGATATGACCGTGGTGGATTATGGTGGAGGGGGCACCGCACACAGCTAAGATAATGATCAACTTGTGTGTCTATGGGGTGCCCCCTACCACGTATATAAAGGAGTGGAGGAGGGGGAGGGCCGGCCCTCTCTATGGCACGCCCTGGGGAGTCCTACTCCCACCAGGAGTAGCATTCCCCCTTTCCAAGTAGTAGGAGTAGGAGAGAAGGAAGGGGAAGAGAGAGGGAAGGAAGGGGGACGGGCCCCCCCACCCAATTCAGATTGGGCTAGGGGGCCCGCCTTCCACCTTTTCCCTTCCTCTCCTCTAATCCAC
>NC_041380.1:536918151-536924236 GCF_002162155.2 Triticum dicoccoides | reverse complement strand
TACTCTGGTAAATGCCCAAACTCACTCAGAACAATTCCGATGTCCAAACATAGGCTTCCAATATATGGATCTTTATGTCTCGACCATTTTAAGACTCCTCGTCATGTCCTTGATCATATCCGGGACTCCGAACTACCTTCAGTACATCAAATCACATAAACTTATAATACCGATCATCACCGAACGTTAAGCATGCGGACCCTATGGGTTCGAGAACTATGTAGACATGACTGAGACTCATCTCCGGTCAATAACTGGTACCTCTGCGTTGGTTTTCCCTTGAAGAGGAAAGTGTCATGGAATTGTCACGGCAGATGTCCTCGTTGAAAGGACTTAGTCATGAGGCCAACACATCTATGTGGTAGCTTGAGAGGGGTTGAGTGGGACGAGAGACGCGAGGTTTTACCCAGGTTCGGACCCTCACGGTGGAGGTAAAATCCTACATCCTGCTTCATTGATATTGATGATGATGATGATCACGATTACAAGGGTGCTCTATCTCGAGAGCTATTGACTTGTATGTCTAAACCTAATCTGTCTAACTTGTCCAACTTGGGGTGCCCTGCCCCTCCTTATATATGTTGAAGGGGCGGCTTACATGACTAGTCCTATTAGGATTAGGATTACTCTATTACAAGTGGACTCCTAGTCTTGCTTCCTTTGTAGGAGAATATTCCTTATGCCTTTCCTCTTATGTCGGCCCACCATAATACGAGTCGTCGTACTGGGCCTTGGGCCTTGTCGTCCGTCTGACCCGCCCGCCGGGTTACTAATGAGACGCCAAGATCATGCGGGTTACCCATGAATCACCAAGCTCTGGGCGGGTCACCAGTGAGTCGCCAAGACCCATATGGGTCATACATCCAGCCGGGTTACACTGCGGGGTATATCCCTGACATTAGCCCCCAGTTTAATTTGGATTTATCCATGTTAAACTGATTCTGCAACATAAACACAAGAAAAATTTGACAGGTTGTGCTCCGGGTTAAATATTCTTGTAAGCCGGCACCTGATCATCCTTAAGTCCTTGACATTTTCTCCTGGAAAATCCAGGTCAATAGGCCAGCTCCATAATCCATTTGCTGACATTGGCTCTCGTAAAGAAATATTATAAGAAATAATCCATTTGAGTCGGCCTTGAATGCTCTGATTTGACAAAAATATTGGTCTTGAAATATTCAACTGATATCCAGCAGGCTTAAAGATGTAGATCTTGCCGATTTCTGATTGCCAAAATTGTCGGGTTATAAACAAATGATGCCGGGTTAATCTTATGATGACGCCGGGTCATAAACTCTGCAGATTTCTCCGATAATAATATAATACCTGATTTGTTCAAAACTAAGAATTTGAAGTTATTCCGCCCTTGTATGCATATCACCTGTAGCCCCCAAGTGTCGGGTTGTCATGCTTGCAGCAACCTGGGACTTGTAATTGCGTTATGCTCATAAAAATTTCAACCAGTGTAGCCCTCAAGGGCCGAGTCATTATGCAATAATGAGCAGGGACTTTGTAAATATGATCGTGTAAACTTGAGCAGCAATGTGTAGCCCCCAAGGGCCGGCTCAGTAAGATATTACTGAGCTGGGACTTTGTATACGATTCATTGATAATAACATCATATGATGTAATCTCCACCATGGTGCTTGAACCCATGTCCACAAGGTTAAGAGCTTTGTACTCTACCAACTGAGTAGTAGATATTTCAATTTAATGGATTAAGGCTTATGTACCTTGAATTTTCGACAGGAGCAATTGATAGCCCTCAAGGGCCAGCTCATTTAGAATGTGATGAATCGGTTCTTCAATAAGTTGAGCAAAAAATGACTTGGATTAGCCCCCAAGTGACATGGTGCATGCTGGCAGTGACATGGGACTTGCATATTCAATGTAATCTCAATTTGAATAATGTAGCCCCCAAGTGTCGGTTCGTAAGCCTGCAGCGACTCGGGACTATTCCTTCCATTGTATAATAAACCATATCCATTAATAAAATAATAGCCATTGCGCCAAAGCGACTTTGAATACCTTATATGTTGACAAGTAAATCCGGAATTTAAATACCCGACGGCTCTTGATCGATGGCGATTTAATACGCCTCCATTGTACGCCAGAATTTTTATAACCCTGCGGCTTATAGCCTTTGAGAAAATCCAGAATGGATAATCATTTTGAAGCATCAGTTTTAATGATGAGCTTGGACTTAAGCATTTATATAAGTGATAGTTCTGCAAATCCTGCACATAGTTTAAACAACATATGCCTTGGCGACTTTAACGTCAAATGCCTAGGCCGGCTTAAACATAATCATGTATAAACAATATCATACCTGTGATATTGAATCGTACTGCCGGCTTATGATACCTGTGCAGTAAGGGTGATAACCCAATCTTTAGAAGCCAAAACTTCCAAATGTTTATGATTGTCATATACCGGTGACTTATCGCCCAAAGTCAAGCCGGGTTAAATAGAAAACCACTCATATATGCTTCAGATATGATCAAAAAAGTCTTAAGACAAACCCAAAAGATTGTTTTCAAAAAACTTAAACAAAATAGAAAGAAAAAATGAGGCTTGTGATTCGAATACGATCAGTAAACCGGACCAAAAGGGGTTAAGCTAGGATTCGAATACGATCATGAAGCCCCCTAGTGGTTTTGGCGTTGCGCCGATCAAGAGGGTACCGATGACTATGTTATCTTTGGTTCGAATATGACCTATGTTTGAACAGGAAGCCCCCAACTGACCTTGAGAGTTTTTTAACGACTATGATTCAAATACGATCAAAGTCGGACACAAAAGGGGTTAAGCTATGATTCGAATACGATCAGGAAGCCCCCTAGTGGGTTTGGCATTGCACCGATCAAGAGGGTACCGATAGCTATGTTCTCTTTGGTTCGAATACGACCTATGTTTTAACAGGAAGCCCCCAAATGACCTTGAGAGTTTTTTAACGACTCTGATTCAAATACGATCAAAGTCGGACCCAAAAGGTGTTAAGCTATATTCAAATACAATCAGCCCCAACGGTCTTTTGAAGCAGGGTACCTATGTTTGAGTTGTGCCTTGCAACAGACTCTCTTTGGTCCCTTTAATTTTTCCTGAGAACTCAAGCTTTGCGAGAGATAAATTCTTCTTGAACCGGAATTTTTTCTGGACGGCCTTTAAACTGGCAACATTTATTGAGCTATGTCCATGTAGCCCTCGAGTCTTTAAGACGACTCAATGAGTTGACTTGAGATTCTCCAAAGTTGACCATGATATAGACCGGTTTGAGTCCTGCATGGGAGAACTTGCAAGCCAGAGTAATTGCTCTTTTAAAGAAAGCAATATGTAATCTAAAAATATACTGGATGGATTTCACCTGATACGCCAAGCCAGTAATTATCCACCGCGGAGTTGATGATCACCTTGGTGAAGCTGAAATCAATCACAGCCGAGTCGGCCACAGGAGCAGGTAGATGAGCCGGCCGCGGCGTTGTAAGATAGTGTGGACGGGTGAATCAATCGCAGCAACAGTAAGCCGCGCGGTCGGGCGAGTCAATCATGGGCGCGGGCTCGGTGAGTTGATGTAGACCGAGCTGCACGGGCGGCGGCTTGCTCACACCCGTTCAACAGAACACGAGCGCGGATGCCGGTGCATGATGAGGCTAAAGCACACTTCATAGACACATCATGGCACCACCTTTGTAATGAATCATTGTCCTGCACATAAAAATATACAGACCAAAGTAATTGTTCTCTGATGAAAACAATATGTGTTAATAAAATAAACTCAGATGAATATCACCTGATGTGTTCGGACGACTGATGGTCCGTTCATTGCGGCAGAGGCGGCTTAGGTAAACCGGCGACTCATTATAGTCCCGGCGGTTCAGGCAAACCGGTGACTCCCGGCGACTCAACGCTGTAGAGGTGACTCAACATGGCCCCGACGAGTCTCGCCCTTCCGAATCAGTAGGTCCACACACTTCATGGCTGTTTTTTTACGAGCTCTTTCTTGTTGCTTTGTCCCTCATATGAATAATTTAGTCTTGGACCCTGATTTAGCCTTTGTACTTAAAGTAACACTCTGGCTACAAACATGCTGCATCGAAGTCCATCTTGATAGCTGATGACCCACAAGTATAGGGGATCTATCGTAGTCCTTTCGATAAGTAAGAGTGTCGAACCCAACGAGGAGCAGAGGGAAATGATAAGCGGTTTTCAGCAAGGTATTCTCTGCAAGTACTGAAATAAGTAGTAACAGATAGTTTTGTGATAAGATAATTTGTAATGAGCAACAAGTAACAAAAGTAAATAAAGTGCAGCAAGGTGGCCCAATCCTTTTTGTAGCAAAGGACAAGCCTGGACAAACTCTTATATAAGGAAAAGCGCTCCCGAGGACACATGTGAATATCGTCAAGCTAGTTTTCATCACGTTCATATGATTCGCGTTTGGTACTTTGATAATTTGACATGTGGGTGGACCGGTGCTTGGGTGCTGTTCTTACTTGAACAAGCATCCCACTTATGATTAACCTCTATAGCATCCGCAACTACAACAAAAGTATTAAGGTAAACCTAACCATAGCATGAAACATATGGATCCAAATCAGCCCCTTACGAAGCAACGCATAAACTAGGGTTTAAGCTTCTCTCTCTCTAGCAACCCATCATCTACTTATTACTTCCCAATGCCTTCCTTTAGGCCCAAATAATGGTGAAGTGTTATGTAGTCGACGTTCACATAACACCACTAGAGGCTAGACAACATACATCTCATCAAAATATCGAACGAATACCAAATTCACATGACTACTAATAGAAAGACTTCTTCCTTGTCCTCAGGAACAAACGTAACTACTCACAAAGCATATTCATGTTCATAATCAGAGGGGTAATAATATGCATAAAGGATCTGAACATATGATCTCCCACCAATTAAAACAACTAGCATCAACTACTAGGAGTAATTAACACTACTGGCAACCTACTAGCACTAATCCCGGACTTGGAGACAAGAATTGGATACAAGAGATGAACTAGGGTTTTGAGATGAGATGGTGCTAATGAAGATGTTGATGGAGATTGCCCTCTCCCGATGAGAGGAGCGTTGGTGATGATGATGGCGATGATTTCCCCCTTCGGGAGGGAAGTTTCCCCAGCAGAAAAGCTCTACCGGAGCTCTAGATTGGATCCGCCAAGGTTCCGCCTCGTGGCGGCGGAGTTTTGTCCCGAAAGGTTGCTTCTTATTTTTTTCCCGACGAAAGACTTCATCTAGGAGAAGATGGTCATCAGAGGGCCACCAGGGGGCCCACGAGGTAGGGGGCGCGCCCTAGGGGGGGGGGCGCCCCCCACCCTCATGGAAAGGGTGTGGGCCACCTGTTCTTCATCTTTGGCGAGGATTTTTCATTATTTATTATAAGGTATTCCGTGGAGTTTCACGACTTTTGGAGTTGTGCAGAATAGGTCTCTAATATTTGCTCCTTTTCCAGCTGCCGGCATTCTCCCTCCTTATGTAAACCTTGTAAAATAAGAGAGAATATCCATAAGTATTGTGACATAATGTGAAATAGCAGCCATAATGCGATAAATATTGATATAAAAGCATGATGCAAAATGGACGTATCAACTCCCCCAAGCTTAGACCTCGCTTGTCCTCAAGCGAAAGCCGATAACAATAAATATGTCCCCATGTTTAGAGGTAGAGGCGTCGATAAAAATAAAATACGGACACGAGGGCATCATGATTATTCTCATAACAGCAACATACATAGATATTGTCATATGATTACTTATGTTCAAGTGATGATCTATTCACAATGCAAAAGTATGAATCAGAAACCTTATTGAGAACCAACAAACTATAACCTCGGTCATTCAGGCAATTGCAATTTATCATAACATCAGAAAGAGTCTATGTCAGAGCTAAAAAGCAAGTCCACATACTCAACTATCATCTAGTCCTTCATAATTGCTAACACTCGCGCAATACTTGTGGTTACGGAGTTTTAATCGGACACAGAGAAAGATAGGGGCTTATAGTTTCACCCCACAACCTTTTACCTCAAGGGTAATGTCAACAATAATAACTCATGCCCCC
>NC_041380.1:536882137-536917752 GCF_002162155.2 Triticum dicoccoides | reverse complement strand
AAGGATAAAATGAAAAAGGGAGAGGTGAAGATCACCATGACACTTGCATAAGGTAGAAGAAAATAATAAAAGATAGGCCCTTCACAGAGGGAAGCAGAGGTTGCCATGCGCTTTTATGGTTGGATGCACAAAATCTTAATGCAAAAGAACGTCACTTTATATTGCCCCTTGTGATATGAACCTTTATTATGCAGTCCGTCACTTTTATTACTTCCACATCACAAGATCGTATAAATCTTATTTCTCCCACACTAATCATACATATTTAGAGCAATTTTTATTGCTTGCGTCGATGACAACTTACTTGAAAGATCTTACTCAATCCATAGGTAGATATGGTGGACTCTCATGGCAAAACTTGGTTTAAGGGTATTTGGAGCACAAGTAGTATCTCTACTTGGTGCTGAGAATTTGGCTAGCATGAGGGGGAAAGGCAAGCTCAACATGTTGGATGATCCATGACAACATACTTTATCTCAGATATAAGAAAACATAACCCATTATGTTGTCTTCCTTGTCCAACATCAACTCTTTAGTATGTCATATTTTGATGAGTGCTCCCAATCATAAAAGATGTCAATAATAGTATATTTATATGTGAAACCTCTCTTTCCTTATTACTTCCTATTAATTACAATGATGACCAAAACTATGTCTGCCCACTCCCAACAACTTTTAATCATCACACTCTTTCTATGTGAAGTCATTACTATCGATAAGATCAATATGAACTTTTGTTTCTTCTTATTCTTTTTCTCTTTTCTTTTATTCACCCAAGATCATAGCAAGAAAATCAAGCCCTTGACTCAACACTAATCTTTATTATATAGCTCACGGACTCGATTACATAGAGAGATCATAAAGCAAAACTCAAAACTAGATCATGCCATAAACTTTATTCTACTAGATCAAAATACTACTAATAGGATCGAACTAAGGAAAACGGTAAAGATAGGAGTTGTGATGGTGATATGATACCGGGGCACCTCCCCCAAGCTTGGCGGTTGCCAACGGGAGTGCCCATACCCATGTGATTATGTCTCCTTGGTTGGTGAAGAAGGAGGTGATGGATAGTCGCACATCGAGCGTAAGAGGTCCTCTAGCTTGCGAATAATGCCCTTGAGTGCTAAGATATGCTCCTTTAACAAAATATTTTCACTTGTGAGATACTTGTTTTGAATACGAGTTAACTCAATCATCTGGAAAGCTTCAATCTCAATTGGGGTAAGAAGGCTGTGATCAAGTTGAAGGATGTCTTCTGTTGTCGGAGCTTGGTTCTCCGTGGCCTTCTTGATCCCTTCATCCTTGTTGATCTCCATGGGTTCTTCCCTCTTCAGCTCTATCTTCATTAGCCAGGCATCTCTGTCACCGTTGTTGGAGGAGGGGGACGACATGATGCCTAGCCTTGACAACCCTAACAAAGAACAGCCCAAAACAAGAACAGAGGATATTTGCGTGATACGGGAGTCAAAACCTTCGGGAGAATATATAGTGAATTTTTACCGACCAAAATACGTATCGTGCAAGAAAACAGAGTCCGGAAGGCACACGAGGAGCTCACAAGGTAGGGGGCGCGCCCAGGGGGTAGGCTGCGCCCTCCACCCTCGTGGGGCCCTCGTGTCCTTCCCGGACTGCTACTTAATTTTCTATTTTTATAAATATTCCAAAACGGAGAAATATTGCCTTAAAAAATGTTTTGGAGTCGGTTTACTTACCGTACCACATACCTATTGCTTTTCGGAGTCTGAAACGTTCTGGAAAGTGTCCCTTATGTATTCCTCCAGTGTTACGGTTTCAATAATATTGGTTTCAATATTTATGGGATTACCTGAGATATAATGTTTAATTCTTTGACCGTTTACCACCTTCGGATTTGTGCCTTCGAAGTTGTTGATTTTTATGGCACCGGAACGATGGACCTCCTCGATAACATAGGGGCCTTCCCATTTAGAGAGAAGTTTCCCTGCAAAAAATCTTAAACGAGAGTTGTATAGCAATACATAATCACCTACATTAAACTCACGATTTTGTATCCTTTTGTCATGTCATCTTTTAACCTTTTCTTTAATCAACTTAGCATTTTCATAAGCTTGGGTTCTCCATTCATCAAGAGAGCGAATATCAAATAACCTCTTTTCACTGGCAAGTTTGAAATCATAGTTGATCTCTTTAATAGCCCAATATGCCTTATGTTCTAGTTCGAGAGGTAAGTGACATGCTTTTCCATATACCATTTTATACGGAGACATACCCATAGGATTTTTATATGCAGTTCTGTAGGCCCATAATGCATCCTCAAGTTTCTTGGACCAATTCTTTCTAGACCTATTGACAGTCTTTTGCAAAATTAATTTGAGTTCTCTATTACTCAATTCTAGTTGACCACTAGACTGTGGGTGATACGGAGATGCAATTCTATGATTGACGTCGTATTTAGCAAGCATTTTACGGAAAGCACCATGAATAAAATGTGAACCACCATCAGTCATTAAATATCTAGGGACTCCAAACCTCGGAAAAAATAACTTCTTTAAGCATTTTAATAGAAGTGTTATGATCAGCACTACTAGTTGGAATAGCTTCTACCCACTTAATAACGTAATCAACAGCAACTAAAATATGTGTATATCCATTAGAGGCAGGAAAAGGTCCCATATAATCAAAGCCCCAAACATCAAACGGTTCAATAACAAGTGAATAATTCATAGGAATTTCTTGACGTCTACTAATATTACCAATTCTTTGACATTCATCACAAGATAGGACAAACTTACGGGCATCCTTGAAGAGAGTAGGCCAATAAAAACCGGATTGCAATACCTTATGTGCAGTTCTATCTCCCGCGTGGTGTCCTCCATAAGTTTCGGAGTGGCACTTGCGTAGGATCTGTTCCTGTTCATGCTCAGGTACACAACGTCTAATAACACCATCTACTCCTTCTTTATAAAGATGTGGATCATCCCAAAAGTAATGTCTCAAATCATAGAAGAACTTTTTCTTTTGTTGGTATGTGAAGCTAGGTGGTATAAATTTAGCAACTATGTAATTAGCATAATCAGCATACCAAGGGGTACTACAAGAAGTACTTATGACATTTAGTTTTTCATCTGGAAAGCTATCATCAATACGTAGTGGGTCATCAAGAACATTCTCTAACCTAGATAAGTTGTCTGCAACGGGGTTCTCAGCTCCTTTTCTATCAACAATATGCAAATCAAATTCTTGTAGCAAGAGAACCCATCTAATAAGTCTAGGTTTAGCATCTTTCTTCTCCATAAGATATTTAATAGCAGCATGATCAGTGTGGATAGTTACTTTAGAATCAACAATATAAGGTCTGAACTTATCACAAGCAAATACAACTGCTAAAAGTTCTTTTTCAGTAGTAGCATAATTTCTTTGAGCATTGTCTAGAGTCTTACTAGCATAATGGATAACATTTAGTTTCTTATCAACTCTTTGCCCTAGAAAAGCACCTACAACATAATCGCTAGCATCACACATAATTTCAAAGGGTAAATTCCAATCAGGTGGCTGAACAATAGGTGCAGAGACTAATGCTTTCTTAAGTATTTCAAATGCTTCTACACAATCATCATCAAAGACAAATGGTATATATTTTTGTAATAAATTAGTCAGAGGCCGAGAAATTTTTGAGAAGTCCTTAATGAACCTCCTATAAAATCCGGCGTGACCAAGGAAACTTCTTATACCTTTGATGTCCTTGGGACATGTCATCTGTTCGATAGCATCAACCTTGGCTTTATCAACTTCAATACCTCTTTCGGAAACTTTATGCCCTAAGACAATACCCTCATTAACCATAAAGTGGCACTTTTCCCAATTCAAGACAAGATTAGTTTCTTCACATCTCTGCAAAACTCGATCAAGATTGCTCAAGCAATCATCAAAAGAAGATCCATAGACGGAAAAATCGTCCATGAAAACCTCACAAAACTTTTCACAAAACTCAGAGAATATAGCCATCATGCATCTTTGAAAGGTAGCAGGTGCATTACATAAACCAAAAGGCATACGTCTATAAGCAAAAGTACCAAAAGGGCATGTAAAAGTAGTCTTTGATTGATCTTTAGCCGACACAGGTATTTGAGAGAAACCAGAATAATCATCTAGAAAGCAGTAATGTGTATGTTTGCATAATGTTTCTAGCATTTGATCGATAAAAGGTAAGGGGTAATGATCTTTCTTAGTAGCCTTCTTTAATTTGCGGAAATCAATTACCATCCTATAACCTGTAATAATTCTTTGTGGAATCAATTCATCTTTATCATTAGGAAGAACAGTAATACCTCCCTTCTTAGGGACACAATGAACAGGACTTACCCACTGACTATCAGCAACGGGATAAATTATACCTGCCTCCAGAAGCTTTAGTATTTCTTTTCTTACCACTTCTTTCATTTTAGGATTCAGACGTCGTTGAGGATCACGAACTGGTTTGGCATCTGCTTCCAAATTTATTTTACGTTGACATAGAGTGGGACTAATGCCCTTAAGATCATCAAGAGTATATCCAATAGGAGCACGGTGCTTCTTCAGAGTTTTCAATAATCTTTCTTCTTCATGCTCTGAAAGGTTAGCATTAATAATAACAGGATATATCTTCTTTTCATCAAGATAAGCATATTTAAGATTATCAGGCAACGGTTTAAGCTCAAACACGGGATCAACCTTAGGTGGAGGGGGGTCCCCTAGGATTTCAACAGGCAAATTGTGTTTCAGAATTGGTTCTTGTTTAAAGAATACTTCATCTATTTCCCTTCTTTCATTCATAAACATATCATTCTCATGGTCTAGCAAATATTGTTCTAAAGGATCACTAGGAGGTACGACAATAGAAGCAAGACCAATAATTTCATCCTTACTAGGCAATTCTTCTTCATGGTGTTGTTTACTAAATTTAGAGAAATTAAATTCATGAGTCATATCATCCAAGCCAATAGTAACAACATTCCTTGTGCAATCTATGGTAGCATTAACAGTATTTAAGAAGGGTCTAACAAATATAATGGGACAAAAGCTACCTTGTGGGGAACGAAGAACAAGAAAATCAGCAGGATATTTAGTTTTCCCACACAAGACTTCAATATCTCTAACAATTCCCATTGGGGAAATAGTATATCTATTAGCAAGTTTAATAGTAACATCAATTTCTTCTAACTCAACAGGTCTAATGTGCTACCTCTTGAGCACTGCGTTGGATTTCCCCGAAGAGGAGAGGATGATGCAGCAAAGTAGCGTAAGTATTTCCCTCAGTTTTTGAGAACCAAGGTATCAATCCAGTAGGAGGCTACGCTCGAGTCCCTCGTACCTACACAAAAACAATAGCTCAACGCAACCAACACGCTTAGGGGTTGTCAATCCCTTCGCGGTCACTTACGAAAGTGGGATCTGATAGAGATGATAAATAATATTTTTTTGGTATTTTTGGTATAGAGATGCAAAGTAAAAAGTAAAAGCAAAGTAAAAGCAAAGCAATAATAAAGTGATGGAGATTGATATGATGAGAAAGAGACCCGGGGGCCATAGGTTTCACTAGTGGCTTCTCTCAAGAGCATAAGTATTCTATGGTGGGTGAACAAATTACTGTTGAGCAATTGACAGAATTGAGCATAGTTATGAGAATATCTAGGTATGATCATGTATATAGGCATCACGTCCGAGACAAGTAGACCGAAACGATTCTGCATCTACTACTATTACTCCACTCATCGACCGCTATCCAGCATGCATCTAGAGTATTAAGTTAAAAACAGAGTAACGCCTTAAGCAAGATGACATGATGTAGAGGGATAGTTTCATGCAATATGATAAAAAACCATCTTGTTATCCTCGATGGCAATGATATAATACGTGCCTTGCTGCCCCTTCTATCACTGGGAAAGGACATCGCAAGATCGAACCCAAAGCTAAGCACTTCTCCCATGGCAAGTGAGGGAGTCCCGGATTAGGGGGTCTCCGGACAGCCGGACTATATTCTTTGGCCGGACTGTTAGACTATGAAGATACAAGATTGAAGACTTCGTCTCGTGTCCGGATGGGACTCTCCTTGGCGTGGAAGGAAAGCTAGGCAATACGGATATGGATATCTCCTCCTTTGTAACCCACCTTGTCTAACCCTAACCCTTTCCGGTGTCTATATAAACCGGAGGGTTTTAGTCGGTAGGACACAACAATAACATACAATCATACCATAGACTAGCTTCTAGGGTTTAGCCTCTCTGATCTTGTGGTAGATCTACTCTTGTACTACCCATATCATCAATATTAATCGAGTAGGACGTAGGGTTTTACCTCCATCAAGAGGGCCCGAACCTGGGTAAAACTTCGTGTCCCCTGCCTCCTGTTACCATCCGCCTAGACGCACAGTTTGGGACCCCCTACCCGAGATCCGCCAGTTTTGACACCGACATTGGTGCTTTCATTGAGAGTTCCTCCGTGTCGTCGCCGTTTGGCTTGATGGCTCCCTCTATCATCGATAGCGATGCAGTCAAGGGTGAGACTTTTCTCCCCAGACAGATCTTTGTGTTTGGCGGCTTCGCACTGCGGGCCAACTCGCTTGGCCATCTAGAGCAGATCGAAAGTTACGCCCCTGGCCACCAGGTCAGGTTTGGAAGCTTAAATACACAGCCGATATCCGCGGAGACCTGATCTTCAACGGATTCGAGCCTCTTCCTTGTGCGTCACAAGGTCACGATGAGTATGATTTAGCTCTACCATCAGACAGCGTTCAGGAGATCGCACCGGCAGCCGCTCCGACCCTCAATTCGGAGCAAGTTGCGCTGTCCATGGACGGGTGGATAGACCCCGCCATGGAGGCCTTACCCTCAGCGGCAATCGAGCTAAACATCGACCTTACCCTGCACGAGAGCCGTGTTGTCAGACTGTCGGATCCTTCTCTGGCCACGGACTCCGAACCGCCTGCGCCCGTTCCTAGCGAATCCGATTGGGCATCGATCATGGAGTTTACCTCCGTGGATATTTTTCAGCACTCGCCCTTTGGCGACATACTGAACTCATTAAGGTCCCTCTCCTTGTTAGGAGGATCCTGGCCGAACTATGTCCGGCAGGATTGGGATGCGGATGACGAAGAAATTCGCTGCCCACCCACCACCCACTTAGTAGCCACTTTCGACGACTTAATTGACATGCTCAACTTCGACTCCGAAGACATCGACGGTACGGATGATGATGCGGGAGACGAAGATGGAACCACTGCCCACAAGGCATTGGACAGCCACCTCATCATACGATATATACATGGTGGATACACCCAAAGAAGGTAATGTCGACGAGACAGCAGAGGGTGACTGAGGGAGTCCTGGATTAGGGGGTGTCCGGATGGCCGGACTATACCTTCGACCGGACTCCTGGACTATGAAGATACAAGATTGAAGACTTTGTCCCGTGTCCGGAAGGGACTTTCCTTGGCGTGGAAGGCAAGCTTGGCGATACGGATATGTAGATTTCCTACCATTGTAACCGACTCTGTGTAACCCTAGCCCTCTCTGGTGTCTATATAAACTGGAGAGTTTTAGTCCGTAGGACGAACAACAATCATACCATAGGCTAGCTTCTAGGGTTTAGCCTCTCTGATCTCATGGTAGATCTACTCTTGTACTACCCATATCATCAATATTAATCAAGCAGGACGTAGGGTTTTACCTCCATCAAGAGGGCCCGAACCTGGGTAAAACAACGTGTCCCCTGCCTCATGTTACCATCCGACCTAGACGCACAGTTCGGGACCCCCTACCCGAGATCCGCCGGTTTTGACACCGACATTGGTGCTTTCATTGAGAGTTCCTCTGTGTCGTCACTTTTAGGCCCGATGGCTTCTCCGATCATCAACAGCGATGCGATCCAGGGTGAGACTTTTCTCCCCGGACAGATCTTCGTATTCGGCGGCTTTGCACTGCGGGCCAATTCGCTTGGTCATCTGGAGCAGGTCGAAAGCTACGCCCCTGGCCATCAGGTCAGATTTGGAAGTTTGAACTACACGGCCGACATCCACGGAGACTTGATCTTCGACGGATTCGAGCCACAGCCGAGCACGCCGCACTGTCACGATGGGCATGATTTAGCTCTGCCGCCGAACAGTGCCCTGGAGGCCGCACCCGTGTCCGCTCCGACCCCTAGCTCGGAGCCGATCACACCAACCGAGGATGGGTGGTTAGACACCGCCTCGGGGGCTGCAATCTCTACGGCAATCAAGCCGAACACCAGCCCTATTCTCTGCGAAGCCCGTGACTCCAAGGAGCCGGACTCCTCTCCGGACTCCGAGCCCTCTGCGCCCCGACCGATCGAACCCGATTGGGCGCCGATCATGGAGTTCACTGCCGTGGACATCTTTCGGCACTCGCCCTTCGGCGATATTCTGAATTCACTAAAGTTTCTCTCTTTGTCAGGAGAGCCCTGGCCGGACTATGGTCGGCAAGGTTGGGAGGCGGATGATGAAGAAATTCAAAGCCCACCCACCACCCACTTCGTAGCCACTGTCGATGATTTAACCGACATGCTCGACTTCGACTCCGAAGACATCGACGGTATGGACGCCGATGCAGGAGACGATCAAGAACCAGCGCCGATAGGGCACGGGAAAGCCACCTCGTCGTATGATATATACATGGTGGACACCCCAAAAGAAGGCAATGGCGATGGAACAGCGAAGGATGACCCCTCCAAGAAGCAGCCTAAGCGCCGGCGTCAGCGGCGCCGCTCTAAATCCCGCCAAAACAAAAACGGTGACTCCAGCACGGGGGATAATAACACCCCGGACAGTGCCGAAGACAACCACCTCCAGCAAGATTCAGCACAGGAGGATAGAGAAGCCAGCCCTCACGAGAGAGCGGCAGACAGAGAGGTCGAGGACGATAATTATATGCCTCCCTCCAAAGACGAGGCAAGCCTCGAGGACGACGAATTTGTCGTGCCGGAGGATCCCGTCGAACAAGAGTGTTTCAAACGTAGGCTTATGGACATGGCGAGCAGCCTCAAGAAAAAACAGCAACAGCTTAGAGCTGATCAAGATTTGCTAGCCGATAGATGGACTGAAGTCCTTGCGGCTGAAGAGTATGAACTCGAATGCCCCTCCAAGAGCTACCCAAAGTGCAGGTTGCTACCTCAATTAGAGGAGGAAGCACCTAAACCTACATCACTAGCACATGATGTGGCCGACCGGCCACCCCGTGGCCGCGATAGAGAGGCCTCTCGGCCCTCCACTCAAGCCGCACCCCCGGCGCCGCTCAAAAACTACCAAGGCATGGGAAAATGCGCCAGACCTGTGAGATATATTGGAGGATAAGGCAAGGCAAACAAGATCGATCTACGGATCACGTGGGCGCCCCACGGCACGAGACGGTGCTCGTCATGCCGGATACAGTAAATTCGGCCGGGCCGAACACAGTAGACAAAGCTTGTTTGAGCTGCGTCGTGATGTAGCCCAATACAGAGGCGCCGCATACCCACTATGCTTCACAGATGAAGTAATGGATCATCAAATCCCCGAGGGTTTCAAACCCGTGAACATCGAGTCATACGATGGCACAACAGATCATGCGGTATGGATCGAGGACTATCTCCTTCATATCCACATGGCCCGCGGTGATGACCTACATGCCATCAAATACCTCCCACTCAAGCTTAAAGGACCAGCTCGGCATTGGCTCAACAGCTTGCCAGCAGAATCAATTGGTTGTTGGGAGGACCTGGAAGCCGCATTCCTCAACAATTTGCAGGGCACTTATGTGCGACCACCAGACGCCGATGACCTAAGCCACATAATTCAGCACTAAAGGAATCGGCCAGACAATTCTGGACACGGTTCCTAACCAAGAAAAATCAAATCGTCGACTGTCCGGACGCAGAGGCCCTTGTAGCCTTCAAGCATAACATCCGCGACGAGTGGCTTGCACGACACCTAGGACAGGAAAAGCCAAAATCTATGGCAGCCCTCACGACACTTATGACCCGCTTTTGCACGGGAGAAGACAGCTGGCTAGCTCGCAGCAATAACATGACCAAGATCCCTGGTAATTCGGATACCAAGGACAGCAGTGGCAGGTCACATCCAACAAGCAAAAGCGCCGCATTAACGGCGACAATACTAAGGATACGGCAGTTAATGCCGGATTCAAAGGCTCTAAACCCGGTCAGCGGAAAAAGCCATTCAAAAGAAACACTCCAGGCCCGTCCAGTTTGGACCGAATACTCGACCGCTCATGCCAGATACATGACACCCCCGAAAAACCAGCCAATCACACCAACAGGGATTGTTGGGTGTTCAAGCAGGCAGGCAAGTTAAATGTCGAAAGCAGAGACAAGGGGCTGCATAGCGACGACGAGGAGGAGCCCCGGCCGCCGAACAATAGTGGACAGAAAGGTTTTCCCCCACAAGTGCGGACGGTGAACATGATATACGCAACCCACGTCCCCAAGAGGGAGCGGAAGCGTGTGCTGAGGGACGTATACGCGATGGAGCCAGTCGACCCAAAGTTCAACACATGGTCTTCCTGCCCGATCACCTTTGATCGAAGGGACCACCCCACCAGCATCCATCATGGCGGATTCGCCACATTGGTTCTAGACCCAATCATTGACGGATGTCACCTCACTAGAGTTCTTATGGACGGCAGCAGCAGCCTGAACCTGCTTTATCAGGATACAGTGCAGAAAATGGGCATCGATCCCTCGAGGATTAAACCCACCAGAACGACCTTTAAAGGCATCATACCAGGTGTAGAAGCTAACTGTACAGGCTCAGTTACACTTGCAGTGGTCTTCGGATTTCTGGATAATTTCCGAAGCGAGGAGTTAATCTTCGACATAGTCCCGTTCCGCAGTGGCTATCACGCACTGCTCGGGCGAACCGCATTTGCCAAGTTCAATGAGGTGCCGCACTACGCATACCTCAAGCTCAAGATGTCAGGCCCTCGAGGTGTCATCACGGTCAATGGAAACACCGAACGCTCTCTCCAAACGGAGGAGCATACGGTGGCTATCGCAGCAGAAGTACAAAGCAGCCTCTCAAGGCAATTCTCCAGTCCGTCCATTAAACGTCCGGACATCGTCAAGCGCGCCCGAAGTAACCTACAACAAGACCGCCTGGCACGTTCCGACCAAGTGTAGCAATGCGGCCCCAACCCCAGCCCTCGCGAACTTGCGAAAGCAGTGTTGCGCATACATAACTACGCTCTAGAAATACCATGGGCACAGGGGGAGGGGCACCATCACGGCATGCCCGAAACGCGGCTTAAACCGCACTAGGGGCTGCCGATTTCTTAACTTTCTCTTATTTTCAGGACTCCATTCTTCGGAAGGCTTGTCCGGCAATACAATTGCCGCACAAACGATACAACCAGGGAAGCAGAAAGCTACACCGCACTACGGAACTCTAAGGTGGTCTCTATAACGACCAGTATACCTGTTTCGCATAACATTCCGCAGCTCGCCCCTGGAAAAGACATATTTGATAGTCCCATCTTTTCCTTAGCACACTATTTGTATCGTTCTGCTTTGATTGCGGCTTTTTTAAATAAACAATGCATAGCTTCCGTCTATTATTGCATTACCTCTTTTTTACGAATATATGTTCATTAATGACATGTTGCACCCGTACACTTTGGTACGGCCAATACGCCAGGGGCTTAAGTACCCCACAACATGGTGTGAGAAGTCCGAACACTTTCACAAGTGCGGCACCCCGAACTTATAGCATTATATGCATCGGCTCCGAATCATGTCTTGGGTCGATAGTTGGGTTTGCCCGGCTCCTGTGTTTTGGTACCTTACGTTCCGTCATATCGGCTAAGGTAGCACTAGGAGAACTACTGCGATTGTGCCCCAGTTAAGCTGGGCTAAGCACCTCAGTAGAGAAAGCTAAAACTGACCGTCATGATGAGGCGAGAGCTGGTCGCTGTTCGAGAGGTTTTCGAGTCCCTAAAGACTTATGCCGCTTAGAGCGAGGAGTCGGCTTTGTCCGTCCTAGGCATGGATAGCGCCCGAAACTCGGTCTTCCGAACACTAGGGGCTTCGCCGAAATTTAAAATTATAGAATTCTATGGCTAAGTGAGAGTGTTCAAGCACTATAGTCCGATTGCCTTGTTCATTGTGTTGAGCGCCTCCCTCGAAGGACCCAAGAATGGGAAAAAGAGCGCTCATGTTTATCCCGAACACCCCAGCACTCGTGCCATGGGGGCAGAAGCCGACGACTCGCCATCTCTCAAATTTGATAAACGGCCGCACAGAAGGTAATATTTTAAATTCAAAAAGCATTGCTTAGCGCACATGAACAAGTTTTTAGCGCACAGGACAAAACGAGCGAGTTCACTAAAAAATTACATTCATGGAACATTCATCCGCCACAAGGCGGTCACCCTTCAGAACGCCCTCATAATACATCTCGGGCTTGCGATGCTCCTTGCCCGGCAGTGGCAAGTCCTTCACAAGCTTCTCAGCATCCAGCTTGCCCCAGTGCACCTTCGCACGGGCAAGCGCCCTACGGGCACCCTCGATGCATACGGAGCGCTTGATGACTTCGAGCCTTCGACAGGCCTCCACCAGCCGCCTCACCAGCCCGAAGTAGCTCCCAGGCATGGCCTCTCCAGGCCACAGCCGGACTATGAGGCTCTTCATGGCCTGTTCGGCCACCTTATGGAGCTCGACTAGCTATTTCAGCTGGTCGCTTAAGGGCACCGGGTGTTCGGCCTTAGCATACTGAGACCAGAACACCTTCTCCGTCGAGCTTCCCTCCTCGGCGTGGTAGAAGGAGGCGGCATCCGACACGCTACGGGGCAAGTCTGCGAATGCTCCTGGAGAGCTCTGGATTCTGGTAATTGACAAGTAAGTCACTTTTACGTGCTTGCTTTGCATAAAGAATGCCTTACCCGCCGCTATCTTTTTTATTGCCTCAACCTCCTGGAGGGCCTTCTGGGCTTCGGCCTTGGCAGACTTGGCATCTTCAATGGCCGCCGCATGCTCAGACTCTCGCGTCTTCGAGTCAAGCTCCAAACTCTCATGTTTTTTCATGAGAGCCTGGAGCTCTTGCCGCACCTCGCCAACTTGCATCTCATGCTTCTCCCGCTCTGTGCACTCTGTGGCCGCCCTCTTTTCATCCTCGGACAGCGCTTGCTTAAGGGTCGCCACCTCAGTTGTGGCCCCTACAATAGCCGCGTTAATCCTGTCACTTTTCGCAATTGCACCTTTCACATATTTCAATAAGGTATTTCTTACCTTCCTTCTCCTCGAGCTGCTGCTTGGCTAGGCCGAGCTCTTGCTCGGACCGCTCGAGGTTCTGCTTCAGCGTATCCACCTCTGTAGTCAGTGCGGCGAAGGCCAGCAGCGAAGCCTTCATACGCATATTGACTTGATTATGTTAGACTCCTGTGATTACTAGATCCTCTATTCGGCTTTTCTTTCCGAACGCTGAACACAGCATCAGGGGCTACTATCTATGCGGTAATATTTTTACATATTCTTTACTTACCTCAAAGCCTGTTAGAAGGCTGGCACAGGATTCAGTCAGTCCGCTCTTGGCGGACCGAACCTTCTGGATCACCACACTCATAACAGTGCGGTGCTCCTCGTCGATGGAGGCGCCGTTAAGCGTCTCCAGCAAATTGTCCGGTGCCTCCGGTTGGACGGAGGTCACCGGCTCGGTAGGCTTGCTCCTCTTGGAAGGAGGCCGCCTACCGGAGTCCGGAACCATTGAAGGTTCTGGCGCGGTGTCCGGCTCAAGGCCGGACTTGGAGCCCTTGGGGGTTCTATCCCCTTTACGCCTGGAGTCCAGGAGGTTGCCTTGCGGCGCCTCCAGGACCACCTCCTCCTGGCTTGGAACCTATTGGGACGCCACCTCGGCGCCATCCGTAGGGTGGGGGGAGGAAGCCGTCGGAAGCGAATTCACATCCGATGAGTCCAGGGAGCCGCTCGACGACTCGTCGAGCCCGGCCTTGGGCGGACTGCACAATCATGTTCGACGTAAGGAAAAGTTGTGCAATGGGGGAATACTATGAATCACTCTGGTATCCGGATACTTACGATTTCGCCAGGGGCTTGGCCCTGTGCGGCCACTCCTCTTCGCCGTCGTCGGTGTTGGTGGAGTAGTCTGGAGGAGGGGTCTTCCCCCTCTTGGACCCTTCGGCCTCCCCGGTTGGGGCGGCCTTCCTTTTCTTCCCTCCCCTTGCTGGGGGGGAGAGGTCTCTTCTTCCTCCTCCTCGTCTTCATGGGAGAAGCGCGCCTTGGAGTCGTCGGATGGTGAATCCGACACCTCCTGGCGCCGGGCACTCTTTCGAGTCCCCATGGCCTTCTTCTCCGGCACCACGTAAGGTGTCGGAACCAGCAGCTTCGCCAAGCAAGCGTCCGCTGGGCCTTCGGGCAAAGGAGCCAGACAGTTGATCTGTCCGGACGTCTCCTGCCAATCCTGTCAAAGGTAAGGGAACTTAGATCCCGCATGGAGTCAAACTATGAAAAACTAATACCCTGTAAAAGGTGAAAACAACTTACCGCATGAGCTTGACGCTGTGTGCTGAATCCGCGATCCTCGGTAGCGGATGCGGAGGCCTCGGCGCCCTTGAAAAGCACCTTCCAGGCATCTTCGTACATCGTGTCGAAGAGCCTGCTCAGAGTTCGGTGCTACGCCGGGTCGAACTCCCACAGGTTGAAAGCCCGTTGTTGACACGGGAGGATCCGACGGATGAGCATAACCTGGACTACGTTGACAAGTTTGAGATTCCTGTCCACCAGGTTTTGGACGCATGTTTGGAGTCCGATCATCTCTCCTTTTTTACCCCACGACAGGCCCATCTCTTTCCAGGAGGCGAGCCGCGTAGGGGGTCCGGATCGGAACTCAGGGGCTGCGACCCATTGAGGGTCACGCGGCTCGGTGATGTAAAACCACCCCGACTGCCACCCCTTTAGGGACTCCATGAAGGAGCCCTTGAACCATAGGACATTGGGCATCTTGCCCACCATGGCACCTCCGCACTCCGCTTGGGTGCCACGCACCACCTTCGGCTTGACACTGAAAGTCTTGAGCCATAGGCCGAAATGGGGACGAATGCGGAAGAAAGCCTCGCACACGACGATAAACGCCGAGATGTTGAGGACAAAATTCGGGGCCAGATCGTGGAAATCCAGGCCATAGTAGAACATGAGCCCCCGGACAAATGGGTGGAGAGGGAAGCCCAGTCCACGGAGGAAATGGGGGACGAACACCACCCTCTCATGGGGCCTAGGGGTGGGGATGAGCTGCCCCTCTTTGGGAAGCCGGTGCGCAATGTCGTTAGACAAGTATCCGGCCTTCCTCGGTCTTTTGTTGTGTCCCTCCATGACGGAGGAGACCATCCACTTGCCTCCCGCTCCGGACATGGCTGGAGAAGGTTGAGGTGGGGTGTGCGGACTTGGGCGCTGGAGCTCGAGTGCGCGGAAATGGATAGGCAAAGGAGGAAGAAGGCGTGGATGAAAAGGTGGATCCTTATCCCCTTATATGGGTGGACGCGACCATGCGCCCCCACCAGCCTGGTAAAACTCGCTTGTCTCCCAAGCGCCGTAGTCAATGGCACGGTTGGGTTACCCACGCCCGCATTGATGAGAATCCCGAAATAAGGGGACACGATCTCTGCTTTAACAAGACGTGCCAAGGAAACCGCCTCGCTAAACACGCTGAGGTAGAACAATAAAACGATGCGAATAAAGACTTGGCCGTGGTGTGATGTCACACCACGGAATATGCCAGCAGATTAGATTTGTGTAAATATTATTCTCTCTATGGCAATATGTGGAAACTTATTTTGCAGAGCCGGACACTACCTTTGTGTTCAAAATCTTCTATGAAGTACTTGGAGGAGGAACCCGCCTTGCAATGCCGAAGACAATCTGCGTACCGGACTCGTCGTCATTGAAGCCTGGTTCAGGGGCTACTGAGGGAGTCCTGGATTAGGGGGTGTCCGGATGGCCGGACTATACCTTCGATCGGACTCCTGGACTATGAAGATACAAGATTGAAGACTTTGTCCTGTGTCCGGAAGGGACTTTCCTTGGCGTAGAAGGCAAGCTTGGCGATACGGATATGTAGATCTCCTACCATTGTAACCGACTCTGTGTAACCCTAGCCCTCTCCGGTGTCTATATAAACCAGAGAGTTTTAGTCCGTAGGACGAACAACAATCATACCATAGGCTAGCTTCTAGGGTTTAGCCTCTCTGATCTCTTGGTAGATCTACTCTTGTACTACCCATATCATCTATATTAATCAAGCAGGACGTAGGGTTTTACCTCCATCAAGAGGGCCCGAACCTGGGTAAAATATCCGACCTAGACGCACAGTTCGTGTCCCCCTACCCGAGATCCGCCGGTTTTGACACCGACAATGACCCCTCCAAGAAGCAACCCAAGCGCCGACATCAGCGGCGTCGCTCTAAGTCCCGCCAAAGCAAAAGTGCTGATACCGGCACAGGAGATAATAACACTCCGGATAGTGCCGAAGATGGCAACAATCCCCTCCAGCAAGATTTAGAGCAGGAGGATGGAGGAGCCAGCCCTCCAGAGAGAGCGGCAGATGGAGAGGCGGAGGATGATAATTACATGCCCCTCTCCGAAGACGAGGCAAGCCTCGACGATGACGAATTCATCGTGCCAGAGGATCCCGTCGACCAAGAGCACTTCAAGCGCCAGCTTATAGCCACGGCAAATAGCCTTAAGAAAAAGCAGCAGTAGCTTCAAGCTGATCAAGATCTGCTAGCTGACAGATGGACTGAAGTCCTCGCGACCGAGGAATATAAACTCGAGCGCCCCTCCAAGAGTTACCCAAAATGCAGGTTGCTACCCCGACTGGAGGAAGAAGCGTATGACGCGGCTGATCGGCCACCTTGTGGCCGCGATAGAGAGGCATTCCAGCCAAAAACTCAGCCTGCACCCCGACGCCATTCAAATAAAAAGGCATGGGAAAATACGCCAGACCTGCGAGACGTATTGGAGGACAAAGAAAAACATGCAAGATCGATCTACGGATCACGGGGGCGCGCCACTATGCGAGACGATAAACGTCACACCGGATACAGTAAAAGTCAATCCGGCCGGGCCGAACACAGCGGGCAAGACCCATTCGAGCTGTGTCGCGATATAGCCCAATACAGAGGCGCCGCACACAACCTATGCTTCACAGACGAAGTAATGGATCGTCAAATCCCAGAGGGTTTCAAACCCGTAAATATTGAATCATACGACGGCACAACAGATCCTGCGGTATGGATCAACGATTTCCTTCTCCACATCCACATGGCCCGCGGCGATGACTTACACGCCATCAAATACCTCCCACTAAAGCTCAAAGGACCAGCACGACATTGGCTTAACAGCTTGCCAGCAGAGTCCATTAGCTGTTGGGAAGATCTGGAAGCCGCATTCCTCGACAACTTTCAGGGCACTTATGTGCGACCACCAGACGCCGATGACTTGAGCCACACAATTCAGCAGCTAGAAGAATCGGCCAGGCAATTCTGGACACGGTTCCTAACAAAGAAAAATCAAATCATCGACTGTTCGGATGCAGAGGCCCTAGCAGCCTTCAAGCATAACATCCGTGACGAGTAGCTTGCCCGGCACCTTGGACAGTTAAAGCCGAAATCTATGGCAGCCCTCACGACACTCATGACCCACTTTTGTGCGGGAGAAGAAAGCTGGCTGGCTCGCAGTAACAACATATCAAAAAAACCATGGTACTTCAGATACGAAGGACGGCAATAGCAGGTCACGTCGCAACAAACATAAGAGCCGCATTAACAGCGATAATACTGAGGATACGGCAGTCAATGCCGGATTCAAAGGCTCTAAACCTGGTCAGCGGAAAAAGCCATTTAAAAAAAGCACTCCGGGCCCATCCAGTTTGGACCACATACTCGATCGCTCGTGTCAAATACACGGCACCCCCGACAAGCCAGCCAACCATGCCAATAGGGATTGTTGGGTATTCAAGCAGGCCGGCAAGTTAATTGCCAAAAACAAAGATAAGGGGCCACATAGCGATGACGAGGAAGATCCCCGGCAGCCGAACACCGGAGGGCAGAAGAGGTTCCCCCCACAAGTGCGGACGGTGAACATGATATACGCAGCCCACATCCCCAAAAGGGAGCGGAAGCGTGCGCTCAGGGACGTGTATGCGTTGGAGCCAGTCACCCCAAAGCTCAACCCATGGTCCTCCTGCCCGATCACCTTCGATCGGAGGGACCACCCCACTAGTATCCGTCACGGCGGATTCGCCGCATTGGTCTTAGACCCAATCATTAACGGATTTCACATCACTCGAGTCCTTATGGATGGCGGCAGCAGCCTGGACCTGCTTTACCAGGACACAGTGTGCAAAATGGGTATAGACCCCTCAAGGATCAAACCCACAAAAACGACCTTTAAAGGCGTCATTCCAGGTGTAGAGGCCCATTGCACAGGCTCAATTACACTGTAAGTGGTCTTCGGATCCCCGGATAACTTCCGAAGTGAAGAATTAATCTTCGATATAGTCCCGTTCCGCAGTGGCTATCATGCACTGCTCGGGCGAACCGCATTTGCAAGATTCAATGCGGTACCGCATTATGCATACCTCAAGCTCATCCAGGACCTCAGGGGGTCATCACAATCAATGGAAACACAGAGCGCTCTCTCCGCACAGAGGAGCACACTGCGGCCCTCGTAGCAGAAGCGCAAAGCAGCCTCTCAAGGCAATCCACCAGTTCGGTGTTTCAAGACCCGGACACCTTCAAACGCGCTTGGAGTAATCGGCAACTAGACCGCCTGGCATGGTCTGAGCTCGCGTAGCAATGCGGCCCCCCACCCCGGCCCAAGCCAAACGGCGAAATTCATGCCACGCGTACATAATTACGCATTAAAAATACCATGGGCACAGGTGGGGAGGGGGGCACAACTACGACACGCTCCAAGCCGCGGCCTAAACCGCACTAGGGGCTTCCCGCTTTGTTATTTTTTCTCTTTCGGGACTTTAATCTCTGGAAACCTTGTCCGGCAGCATGATTGCCGAACACATGATGCAGCAACCAAGAGAGGCAGAAAGCTACGTCACACCACGGAACTCCCAGGTGGATTACGATAACGAGTGAAATATTTGCTTTAATACTATTCCTCAGCTTGCCCTTGGAAGGGACATATTTCTACTTTTTGCTTATCGCACTATCTGTATCATTCTGCTTTCACGCACCTCTTTGAATAAACAACACATAATATTACGACTATTATTGCATTCTTGTTTTATACATATGTGTTCATTAATGACGCCTTGCAACCGTACACTTTGGTACGGCCAACACACCAGGGGCTTAAGTACCCCACAATATATGGTGTGAGAAGTCCGAACACTTTCACAAGTGCGGCACCCCGAATGTATAGCATATGCATCAGCTCCGAATCATGTCTTTGGGCAAATGTTGGGTTTGCCCGGCTCCTATGTTTTGGTACCTTACGTTCCGCTCTATCGGCTAAGGTAGCACTAGGAGAACTACTACGATTGTGCACGGTTCTGCTGGGCTAAGCACCTCAGTAGAGAAAGCTAAAACTGACTATCATGATAAGGCGAGAGACTGGTCGCTGTTCGGCAAGGTTTCGAGTCCCTAAAGACTTATGCCCCTTAGAGCGAGGAGCCGGTCCTGTCCGCCTTAAAGGCGTGTATCGCGCCCCGAATTCGGCCTTCCGAATACCAGGGGCTTCGCCGAAATTTAAAATTATAGAATTCTATGGCTAAGTGAGAGTGATAAAGCATTATTAGTCCGGTTGCCTTGTTCGCTGTGCTGAGCACCTCCCTCGAATGACCCAAAAATGGGAACAAGAGTGCTCAGGTTTATCCCGAACACCCCAGCACTCGTGGCATGGGGGCAGAAGCCGAGGACTAGCCATCTCTCAGATTGGATAAATAGCCAAACAGAAGGTAATATTTTAAATTCAAACAAGCGTTGCATAGCGCATATGAAACAAGTTTTCATCATACAGGATCACATGAGCAAGTTTACTCAAATATTACATCCTTGGAACATTCATCCGCTACAAGACGGGCACCCTTCAGGACACCCTCATAATAATTTTTGGGGGTGCGATGCTCCTTGCCCTGCGGCGGTCCTTCCTTGATCAGCTTCACGGCGTCTAGCTTGGCCCATTGCACCTCCACACGGGCGAAAGCCCGGCATGCACCTTCAATGCAGAAGGACCGCTTGACGACTTCCAGCCGTCGGCAGGAATCCACAAGCCGCCTCACCAGGCCGAAGTAGTTGTTCGGAAGGGCGTCGCCAGGCCACAGCCGGACTATAAGGCCCTTCATGGCCTGTTCGGCCGCCTTGTGTAGCTCGACCAACTGCTTTAGCTGGTCGCTCATAGGCACCGGGTGTTCGGTCCCAGTATACTGAGACCAGAACAACTTCTCCGTTGAGCTTCCCTGCTCGGCCTGGTAAAACTGTGCGGCATCCGACACACTGCGGGGCAAATCTGTGAATGCTCCTGGAGAGCTCCGGATTCAGGTAAGTAATAGGTAATTTACTTTCACATGCTTGCTTTGCATATAGAATGCCTTACCCGCCGCTATTTTCTTCATCGTGTCAATCTCCTGGAGGGCCTTTTGGGCTTCGTCCTTGGCACTCTTTGCGCTCTCGAGGGCCGCGGCAAGCTCAGACTCTCGCATCTTCGAGTCAAGCTCCAAAGCCTCGTGCTTCGTCACGAGAGCCTGGAGCTCTTGCTGCACCTCGCCCACCCGAGCCTCTTGCCTTTCCCGCTCGATGCGCTCCTTGGCCGCTTTGTCTTCGGCCTTGGATAATGCTTGCTTCAGGGTTGCCACCTCGGTCGTGGCCCCTGGCAAATATACGATGATCCTGTCATTTTGCAATCGCGTATTCTATCATATATTCATATCTATAAACAGGGTATTACTTACCCTTGTTCTCCTCGAGCTACCTCTTGGCAAGGCCGAGCTCTTTCTTGGACCCCTCGAGGTCCTGCTTCAGTGTGGCGACCTCCGCAGTCGGTGCGGCTGAGGCCAGCAGTGAAGCCTGCATACACATATTGACATACTTAAATTAGACTCCTGCGATATTGTTTGATCCTCTGTTCGGCTTTTCTTTGTGAACACCGAACAGAGCATTAGGGGCTACTGTCTATGCGGTAATATTTTTCCTATATTTTAACACTTACCTCAAAGCCTGTTAGAAGGCTGGCACAGGCTTCAGTCAGTCTGCTCTTAGCGGACTGAACCTTCTCGACCACCATACTCATAATAGTGTGGTTCTCCTCGTCGATGGAAGCACTGTGAAGCGCTCCCAACAGATTGTCCGGTACCTCTGGATGGATAGAGGTAACCGGCACAGGCATCTTGCCCCTCTTGGAAGGAGGCCGCCTGCCCGAGTCCAGAACCACTGGAGGTTCCGGCGCGCTGCTCGGCTGAGGGCCAAACTCGGAGCCCTCAGGGGCCTTGTTCCCTCTGCTCCCGGAGTCCGGAAGGTCGCCTTCAGGCGCCTCCGGGACTATCTCCCCTCGACCCGGTGCCTCTTGAGACAATACCTCAGCGTCGTCCATAGGGCAAGGGGAGGTGGCGGTCGGAAGTGGATCGCTATCCATATCCGACGAGCCCAGGGAGCCGTCCGACGATACATCAATACGGGCTCGTGGCGGCCAGCATAATCATATTCGGCGTTAGGGGAAGCAGTGCGACAAAGGAATGCTATGAGTTACTCTGGTATCCGAATACTTACGATTTCCCCAGGGGCTTGGCCCTGGGCAGCCACTCATCTTCGCCTTCGGCGGCGGTGGTAGAGTAGTCCGGAAGGAGAGTCCTTCCCTTCTTGGACCCATCGGCCCCCCGGTTGGGGCGGCCTTCCTTTTCTTGTCTCCCCCGACTGGAGGGGGAGTGTCTTCATCTTCCTCCTCGTCTTCGGGGGAGGAGTGCGCCGCGGAGTTATCGGACGATAAGTCCGATAAACCCTGGCGTCGGGAACTCTTTCGGGTTCCCTTAGCCTTCTTGGTCTTCTCCGGCACCTTGTAAGGAGCCGGAGTCAGCATCTCCGTCAGGAGAGCGCCCGCGGTGTCTTCGGGCAGAGGGGCCGGACAGTTAATCTGCCCCGATGTCTCCACCTAGTCCTGTCAAAGGCATGGAGATCAGACCCCGCACGTGATTAAGCTAGGGGAAATAAATATCCTACGGGACGTATTCAACTCACCGAACGCGCTAGGCGCTTTGCGCTTAGCCCGCGGTCCTCGGCGAGAGAAGGAGGGACCTCGGTGCCCTTGAACAACACCTTCCAGATGTCCTTGTGCGTTGTATCGAAGAGCTCGCTCAGAGTCTGGTGCTGGGCCGGGTCGAACTCCCACAAGTTAAAATCCCGTTGTTGACACAGGAGGATCCGGCGGATGAGCATAACCTGGACTATGTTGACAAGCTTGAGCTTCTTGCTTGCCATACTCCGGATACATTTCTAGAGTCCATCCAGCTCCACCGATGAACCCCACGACAAGCCCTTCTCTTTCCAGGAAGTGAGCCGTGTAGGGAGTCCACCCATTTGGCATCGCGCGGCTCGGTGATGTAGAACCACGCCGATTGCCACCCCTTTATGGTCTCCACAAAGGAGCCTTCAAGCCATATAACATTGGGCATCTTGCCCACCATGGCTCCGCCGCATTCTGCTTGTTGGCCTCCTACCACCTTCGGCTTGATATTGAAGGTCTTTAACCACAGGCCGAAGTGGGGCCGGATGCGGAGGAAAGCCTCACACACGACGATGAACGCCGAAATGTTGAGGACGAAGTTCGGGGCCAGATCATGAAATCCATCCCGTAGTAGAACATGAGACCATGGACGAATGGATGGAGGGGAAACCCCAGTCCGCAGAGGAAGTGGTGGAGGAAAACTACCCTCTCGTGAGGTTCCAGGGTAGGGACGATCTGCCCCGCAGCGGGCAGCCGATGCGCGATATTCGCGGCTAAGTATCCAGCTTCGCGCAGCTTCTTGATATGTCCCTCCGTAACGGAGGAAGCCATCCATTTGCCTCCCGCTCCGGACATGTTTGGAGAAGGTTGAGGGGAAGGATGTGGACTTGGGTGTTGGAGCTCGAGTGCGCAAGAATGGATGAGCAAGGAGGAAGAAGGTGTGGATGAAAAGGTGAATCCTTATCCCTTTATATGGGCAGACGAAACTATGCGTCCCCACTAGCCTTGTAAAACTCGCTTATCCCCCAAGCACCATAAGCGATGGCGCGGTTGGGTTACCCACACCCGTATTGATGAGAATCCCGTGATAAGGGGACATGATCTCTGCTTTGACAAGAGGTGTCAAAAAACTGCTTCGCGTTATGTGCGGGGCTAGTTAAAGGAAACGGTTTGAATAATCACCGAGCCATGACATAATGTCGTGTTGCCAAAACAAGTCAGCAAATTGGATTTGTGGAAATATTATTCTCTCTATGGTGGTATGTGGAACTTATTTTGCAGGGTCGGACACTATCCTTGTATTCAAATTCTTCCGTGGTGTATTCGGGGGAGGAACCCGCCTTGCAATGCCAAAGACAACACTGCGCGCCAGACTCATCGTCATTGAAAGCCTGGTTCAGGGGCTACTAAGGGAGTCCTAGATTAGGGGGTCTCCGGACAGCTGGACTATATCCTTTGGCCGGATTGTTAGACTATGAAGATACAAGATTGAAGACTTCGTCTCGTGTCTGGATGGGACTCTCCTTGGCGTGGAAGGCAAGCTAGGCAGTACGGATATGGATATCTCCTCCTTTGTAACTGACCTTGTGTAACCCTAACCCTTTTCGGTGTCTATATAAACCGGAGGGTTTTAGTCCGTAGGACACAACAATAACATACAATCATACCATAGGCTAGCTTCTAGGGTTTAGCCTCTCCGATCTCATGGTAGATCTACTCTTGTACTACCCATATCATCAATATTAATCGACCAGGACGTAGGGTGTTACCTCCATCAAGAGGGCCCGAACCTGGGTAAAACTTCGTGTCCCCTGCTTCCTGTTACCATCCGCCTAGACGCACAGTTCGGGACCCCCTACCCGAGATCCCCCGGTTTTGACACCGACAGCAAGAACAACCAATCTAGTAGGCCAAACCAAACTGATAATTCGAAGAGACTTGCAAAGATAACCAATCATACATAAAAGAATTCAGAGAAGAATCAAATATTATTCATAGATAGACTTGATCATAAACCCACAATTCATCGGTCTCAACAAATACACCGCAAAAGAAGATTACATCGAATAGATCTCCACAAGATAAGGGGAGAACATTGTATTGAGATCCAAAAAGAGAGAAGAAGCCATCTAGCTACTAACTATGGACCCATAGGTCTGAAATAAACTACTCACACTTCATTGGAGGGGCTTGGATGATGATGTAGAAGCCCTCCGTGATCGATTCCCCCTCCGGCGGAGCTTCGGAATAGGCCCCAAGATGGGATCTCGTGGATACAGAAAGTTACGGCGGTGGAATTAGGTTTTTGGCTCCGTATCTGATCGTTTGGGGGTACGTGGGTATATATAGGAGGAAGAAGTACGTCGATGGAGCAACAGGGGGCCCACGAGGGTGGGGGCGTGCCTGGTAGGGTTGGGCGCGCCCCCCTACCTCGTGGCCTCCTATTACGTGCCTTGACGTAGGGTCCAAGTCTCCTGAGTTGTATTCGGTGAGAAAATCATGTTCCCGAAGGGTTCATTCTGTTTGGACTCCGTTTGATATTCCTTTTCTTCGAAACCCTAAAACAGGCAAAAACAGCAATTCTGGGCTGGGCCTCCGGTTAGTAGGTTAGTCCCAAAAATAATATAAAAGTGGATAATAAAGCCCAATAATGTCCGAAACAGTAGATAATATAGCATGGAGCAATAAAAAATTATAGATACGTTGGAGACGTATCAAGCATCCCCAAGCTTAATTCCTGCTCGTCCTCGAGTAGGTAAATGATAAAAATAGAATTTTTGATGTGGAGTGCTACTTGGCATAATTTCAATGTAATTCTTCTTAATAGTGGTATGAATATTCAGATTCAAAAGATTCAAGACAAAAGTTCATGTTGACATAAAAATAATAATACTTCAAGCATATTAACAAAGCAATTATGTCTTCTCAAAATAAAATGGCCAAAGAAAGCTATCCCTACAAAATCATATAGTCTGGCTATGCTCTATCTTCACCACACAAAGTATTTAAATCATGCACAACCCTGATGACAAGCCATGCAATTGTTTCATACTTTTGACATTTTCAAAACTTTTTCGATCTTCACGCAATACATGAGCGTGAGCCATGGATATAGCACTATATGTGGAATAGAATGGTGGTTGTGGAGAAGACAAAAAGAGGGGAAGATAGTCTCACATCAACTAGGCGTATTAACGGGCTATGGAGATGCCCACCAATAGATATCAATGTGAGTGAGTAGGGATTGCCATGCAATGGATGCACTAGAGCTATAAGTATATGAAAGCTCAACAGAAGAAACTAAGTGGGTGTGCATCCAACTCGCTTGCTCACGAAGACCTAGGGCATTTTGAGGAAGCCCATCATTGGAATATACAAGCCAAGTTGTATAATGAAAAATTCCCACTAGTATATGAAAGTGACATAATGAGAGACTCTCTATCATGAAGATCATGGTGCTACTTTGAAGCACAAGTGTGGTAAAAGGATAGTAACATTGTCCCTTCTCTCTTTTTCTCTCATTTTTTTGTTTGGGCCTTCTCTTTTTTTAACGCCTCTTTTTTCGTCCGGAGTCTCATCCCGACTTGTGGGGGAATCATAGTCTCCATCATCCTTTCCTCACTTGGGACAATGCTCTAAAAATGATGATCATCACACTTTTATTTTTCTTACAACTAAACAATTACAACTCAATACTTAGAACAAAATATGACTCTATATGAATGCCTCCGGCGGTGTACCGGGATATGCAATAACTCATGAGTGACATGTATGAAATAATTATGAATGGTGGCTTTACCACAAATACGATGTCAACTACATGATCGTGCTAGCAATATGACAATGATGGAGTGTGTCATAATGAACGGAATGGTGGAAAGTTGCATGGCAATATATCTCGGAATGGCTATGGAAATGCCATGATAGGTAGGTATGGTGGCTGGTTTGAGGAAGGTATTTGGTGGGTATATGATACCAGCGAAAAGTGCACGGTATTAGAGAGGCTAGCAATGGTGGAAGGAAGTAAAGTGCGTATAATCCATGGAATCAACATTAGTCATAAAGAACTCATATACTTATTGCAAAAATCTAGAAGTTATCAAAGCAAAGTATTACGCACATGCTCCTAGGGGGATAGATTGGTAGGAAAAGACCATCGCTCATCCCCGACTGCCACTCATAAGGAAGACAATCAATAAATAAATCATGCTCCGACTTCATCACATAACGGTTCACCATACGTGCATGCTACCGGAATCACAAACTTTAACACAAGCATTTCTCAAATTCACAACTACTCAATTAGCATGACTCTAATATCACCATCCTCATATCTCAAAACAATTATCAAGCATCAATTTCTTCTTAGTATTCCACGCACTCAAAAGAAAGTTTTACAAATCTTGAATACCAAGCATATTATTATTAGGCAAATTACCGTGCTATTAAGGCTCTCAAAATAATCTAAGTGAAGCATGAGAGATCAATAGTTTCTATAAAACAAATCCACCACTGTGCTCTAAAAGATATAAGTGAAGCACTAGAGCAAAATTATATAACTCAAAAGATATAAGTGAAGCACATAGAGTATTCTATCAAATTCAAAATTATGTATGGCTCTCTAAAAAGGTGTGTACAGCAAGGATGATTGTGGTAAACTGACAAGCAAAGACTCAAATTATAAAAGACGCTCCAAGCAAAAGACATATCATGTGGTGAATAAAAATATAGCTCCAAGTAAAGTTACCGATAGAAGTAGACGAAAAAGGGGATGCCTTCCGGGGCATCCCCAAGCTTTGGCTTTTAGGTGTCCTTATATTATCTTGGGGGTGCCATGGGCATCCCCAAGCTTAGGCTCTTGCCACTCCTTGTTCCATAATCCATCAAATCTTTACCCAAAACTTGAAAACTTCACAACACAAAACTTAAAGAAGAAAACTCGTGAGCTCCGTTAGCGAAAGAAAACAAAAGACCACTTCAAGGTACTGTAATGAACTCATTATTTATTTATATTGGTGTTATACCTACTGTATTCTAACTTATCTATGGTTCATAAACTATTTTACTAGCCATAGATTCATCAAAATAAGCAAACAACACACGAAAAACAGAATCTGTCAAAAACAGAACAGTCTGTAGTAATCTGTAGCTAGCGCAAGATCTGGAACCCCAAAAATTCTAAACTAAATTGCTGGACGTGAGGAATTTATCTATTCATCATCTTAAAAAATAATTAACTAAATATCACTCTCCAAATAAAAATGGCAGCAGTTCTCGTGAGCGCTAAAGTTTCTGTTTTTTACAGCAAGTTCAACAAGACTTTCCCCAAGTCTTCCCAACGGTTCTACTTGGCACAAACACTAATTAAACACAAAAAACACAACCAAAACAGAGGCTAAATAATTTATTTATTACTAAACAGGAGCAAAAAGCAAGGAATAAAAAAAATGGGTTGCCTCCCAACAAGCGCTATCGTTTAACGCCCCTAGCTAGGCATAACAAGCAAGAATAGATCTAGGTATTGCCATCTTTGGTAGGTAATTATTCAATGAGGCATCTGTATCCCTTAGGAATTTCTTTCTTTCTAGTGATTATCAAACTCTTAGGCATAATATCGAAAAATTCATTTGTAGCAATTGGTTCCTTAATGATAGCAAAAAGATTGGGATGAATACTTATAGATTTAAGATCCGCAGTTTCCTTACTAGATGATTCACCCTTATTTTTAGGAACATACATAAGCTTGGCAATTTTAGTAGGAGGACTTGGATTATTCTTTACAGAAGAAAAAGCGGTTCCCAAGTTCATTATGATACCCTCAAGTTTATCGATTCTAGTAGAATCTAAGTTTATTTTCTCATTAACTATGGGTTCCTTTTCCTTAATATTTTTCAAAGTCATTCCCACCTTAGATCCACATTGGGTAATTTTATTATGGATATTTTTATCTAGATTGTCAATTAATTCAATAGTAGCAACTTTATTTTCAATAATTTCAAGTCTTTGCATAACATGCTCCAAAGTTAACATAGTTCCAATAACCAAAAGAGGTGGTGAGCCAAATAAATCTAACATAGCATTATAAGAATCAAAAGTACGGCTACCCAAGAAATTCCCTCTGGTAATGGTATCAAGGATATATCTATACCAAGGACAAGCACCTACATAAAAATTGCGGAGAAGAACTGAAGTAGATTGCTTCCTAGTAGATCTATTTTGAGCATTGCAAATTCTATACCAAGCATCTTTTAGATTTTCTCCCTCCCTTTTTTAAAATTTAGAACTTCATTCTCGGGAGACAACGGAGAAGATATGATACTAGCCATGACGACAAGCAAGCAAGCAAACGGGCAAAAGAGGCAAATAGAGAGGGAGGATAGAGAGAGAGGGCGAATAAAATGGCAAGGGTGAATTGGGGGGAGAGGAAAACGAGAGGCAAATGGCAAATAATGTAATGCAGGAGATAGGGATTGTGATGGGTACTTGGTATGTTGACTTTTGCGCAGACTCCCCGGCAACGGCGCCAGAAATTCTTCTTGCTACCTCTTGAGCACTGAATTGGATTTCCCCGAAGAGGAGAGGATGATGCAGCAAAGTAGCGTAAGTATTTCCCTCAGTTTTTTAGAACCAAGGTATCAATCCAGTAGGAGGCTACGCTCGAGTCCCTCGTACCTACACAAAAACAATAGCTTAACACAACCAATGCGCTTAGGGGTTGTCAATCCCTTCACGGTCACTTACGAAAGTGAGATCTGATAGAGATGATAAATAATATTTTTTGGTATTTTTGGTATAGAGATGCAAAGTAAAAAGTAAAAGCAAAGTAATAATAAAGTGATGGAGATTGATATGATGAGAAAGAGACCCGGGGGCCATAGGTTTCACTTGTGGCTTCTCTCAAGAGCATAAGTACTCTACGGTGGGTGAACAAATTACTGTTGAGCAATTGACAGAACTGAGCATAGTTATGAGAATATCTAGGTATGATCATGTATATAGGCATCACGTCCGAGACAAGTAGACCGAAACGATTCTGCATCTACTACTCTTACTCCACTCATCGACCGCTATCCAGCATGCATCTAGAGTATTAAGTTAAAAACAGAGTAACGCCTTAAGCAAGATGACATGATGTAGAGGGATAGTTTCATGCAATATGATAAAAACCCCATCTTGTTATCCTCGATGGCAACGATACAATACGTGCCTTGCTGCCCCTTCTGTCACTGGGAAAGGACACCGCAAGATCGAACCCAAAGCTAAGCACTTCTCCCATGGCAAGAACAACCAATCTAGTAGGCCAAACCATACTGATAATTCGAAGCACTTCATAGATAGACTTGATCATAAACCCACAATTCATCGGTCTCAACAAACACACCGCAAAAAGAAGATTACATCGAATAGATCTCCACAAGAGAGGGGGAGAACTTTGTATTGAGATTCAAAGAGAGAGAAGAAGCCATCTAGCTACTAACTATGGACCCGAAGGTCTGAGGTAAACTACTCACACTTCATCGGAGGGGCTAGGATGATGTAGAAGCCCTCCATGATGACGGCCCTCTTCCGGTGGAGCTCCGGAACAGGCCCCAAGATGGGATCTCGTGGATACAGAAAGTTGTGGTGGTGGAACTAGGTTTTTGTCTCCGTATCTGATCGTTTGGGGGTACGTGGGTATATATAGGAGGAAGAAGTACATCGGTGGAGCAACAGGGGGCCCACGAGGGTGGGGGCGTGCCTGGTAGGGTAGGGCGCGCCCCCTACCTCGTGGCCTCCTGTTACGTGCCTTGACGTAGGGTCCAAGTCTCCTGAGTTGTATTCGGTGAGAAAATCACGTTCTCGAAGGTTTCATTCCGTTTGGACTCCGTTTGATATTCCTTTTCTTCGAAACCCTAAAACAGGCAAAAAACAGCAATTCTGGGCTGGGCCTCCGGTTAGTAGGTTAGTCCCAAAAATAATATAAAAGTGGATAATAAAGCCCAATTATGTCCAAAACAGTAGATAATATAGCATGGAGCAATCAAAAATTATAGATACGTTGGAGATGTATCATAATGTCATGCATAATTTCTTTGTATAAGTCAATAGGTATTGCACTAGCACTAGCACCCATATCACATAAGCCATGATAACAATGATCTCCTATTTTAACAGAAATAACAGGCATGCCTACCACAGGTCTAGGTTTATCTGTATCACGGGGTTTAGCCATTCTAGCAGTTTCATTACAGAAGTAAATAACATGCCCATCAATATTATCAAACAAGAGCTCTTTAACAATAGCAATATTAGGTTCAACTTTAACTTGCTCAGGAGGTGTATATGTTTTAATATTGCTTTTACGAACCACAGTTGAAGCTTTAGCATGATCCTTTATTCTAACAGGGAAAGGTCGTTTCTCAACATAAGAAGCAGGAACAATAGGATCATTATAAGTGATAGTATTTTCTTCAACTTTAATAGGTGCAGCTACTTTTACTTCTATGGGAGGATGATATTTAAACCACTTCTCCTTAGAGAGATCAACATAAGTAGCAAAAGATTCATAGAAAGAAGCTACTATCTCAGAATCAAGTCCATATTTAGTGCTAAACTTACGAAAAATATCGGTATCCATAAAAGATTTAACACAATCAAACTTAGGTGTCATACCTGACTCCTTACCATTGTCAAGGTCCCAATCTTCAGAGTTGCGTTTAATTCTATCCAATAAATCCCATTTGAATTCAATAGTCTTCATCATAAAAGAGCCAGCACAAGAAGTATCAAGCATGGTGCAATTATTATCAGAAAGCCGAGCATAAATATTTTGAATAATCATTTCTCTTGAGAGCTCATGATTGGGGCATGAATATAACATTGATTTAAGCCTCCCCCAAGCTTGAGCGGTGCTTTCTCCTTCGCCAGGCCAAAAATTATATATATAATTGCGATCACGATGAATAAGATGCATAGGGTAATACTTTTGATGAAATTCCCATTTCAATATTATATAATTCCATGATCTCGTATCATCACATAGCCTATACCATATCAATGCGTCTCCCTTCAAACATAAAGGGAAGACCTTCTTCTTAGCAACATCATCGAGTATACCTGCAAGCTTAAATAATCCACAAACTTCATCCACATATATTAGGTGTTCATCGGGATGCTTTGTTCCATCTCCTGTAAAAGGATTAGCTAGCAGTTTTTCTATCATACCCGAAGGATACTCATAAGGAATTTCATTTTCATATTCATTTTCAATAGGTTCGGTAGGTTGAGGAGCAACACTTTGCTCTACTGGTCGGGGTGAAGACACCCCGAACAAGCCCCTTAGAGGATTACTTTCCATAGTAACAAGTGACAGTAAATTTCAACACACTATATAAAATTTTCCTTACCAATTCCACCTACCAAAGGCACTGGAAAAGAGTCTTAATGACCCACAAGTATAGGGGATCTATCGTAGTCCTTTCGATAAGTAAGAGTGTCGAACCCAACGAGGAGCAGACGAAAATGATAAGCGGTTTTCAGCAAGGTATTCTCTGCAAGTACTGAAATAAGTAGTAACAGATAGTTTTGTTATAAGATAATTTGTAACGAGCAACAAGTAACAAAAGTAAAGTGCAGCAAGGTGGCCCAATCCTTTTTGTAGCAAAGGACAAGCCTGGACAAACTCTTATATAAGGAAAAGCGCTCCCGAGGACACATGTGAATATCGTCAAGCTAGTTTTCATCACGTTCATATGATTCGCGTTCGGTACTTTGATAATTTGACATGTGGGTGGACCGGTGCTTGGGTGTTGTTCTTACTTGAACAAGCATCCCACTTATGATTAACCTCTATTGCAAGCATCCACAACTACAACAAAAGTATTAAGGTAAACCTAACCATAGCATGAAACATATGGATCCAAATCAGCCCCTTACGAAGCAACGCATAAACTAGGGTTTAAGCTTCTGTCACTCTATCAACCCATCATCTACTTATTACTTCCCAATGCCTTCCTATTCACTCGCGCAGCTATCTGTATTGCACCGACTGACTTTGTTCTCCCTGCTTTCTTTTAGGCCATTATTGAAATGTATTCGATGCCCAACGGGGAGCAAGAGCAAGCTCTGGAAGGCGAGGCGAGTGGTGGCGAAAGTGGCGAGTGGACTTCCGATGGTGAAGGGGATGGTGGAAGTGACGACTCAAGTGATGGGGAAGAAGTCGAGTCACCTCCTCGCATAGAGAGACAATCCAAGCTTGACCAAGAACGGTCGAGTGCCCGTGACAAGGCAACTGCTCAGGCCGGTCAGTCTTCGAAGCGTCCTCGGGTCTCTTCAACAACCCTGACTGAGAAGGCGCCAAAGCACCCCAAAGTTGCAGAGCCGAAGACTTGGAAGGCGCTGCCAAAGATCAAGATCGATATCCCTGTCGCCTCCGCGTGAGTGTCTCTCCTTGTATTCACTCGACGCTCTGCGCTGTTTGTTTTTCTTGTTTTAACTGGACGAACTTTGGAATTGTTAGTGCTGCCACTTCCGGGACCTCAGCTTACAGGGATGATGATGAGGTGATGGAGGATGCGGTCACTTCTAATCCAGGTATGGTTTCTGCCATACTATCTTTCTTTGGTCGATTTAACTGCATCGTGCATCATTGGGTGACGTGATTTTGGCAATTTGAACTTTGTACAGCTCCCAACATTATTGACCTCCCTGATGATTATGAAGAGCCCGAGAGGTCTTTGACGAGGAAGAGTAGGCGAGCTCCTGTAAGTGAGGCGCTATAGTCGACGCCGAGGGCGGAACCAGTCGTTCAGGACACTGGTGACGTCAATCGGGGTTCTGTTACCTTTGCGGAGCCCCTGTCGAGTGCCTTGCCTTCTTCTTCGACTGCTCAGGCCCCTGTCAGCCCGCCTTCACTTTTTGCAACCCATCATGTCCCGGAGGACGAGGTGAATGCTGCTAGGGAAGCCATACGCTAGGCGGGCATTATGATGGAGAAGATGAAGACGGTGCGGGACGCCAGCCAAGCCGCCTATGATGCCAGCTCGGCTCTCCAGAGCAATGTTCAGGTTAGTTGGTCGCCGCTTGTTCTGTTAGGATATGCTATCTGAAGATTCTTTCCGAAAATCTTTTCATCTGTACACCCACTGGGTGTGTCGATTGAATTTTTTGGACTAGTGGGGGCACGCTGAGTGCACCCACTGGGTGTAGTCCCCGAGCCTACGGCGGACTGCTGGCAGTCGACCATAGTCTTTGTATTTTGTCGAGTAAAACCGAACTGGTAGTTTGTTTCTTCCACTCGATCCGGTCGAGTGAAATCAAAACCGGTGGGGGCACGCAAAGTGCACCCACTGGGTGTAGTCCCCGAGACCGCGGTCGACTGCTGGCAGTCGACTGTGGTCTGAGTTCTACTTTGTCTCTCTTTTTTTTAACTCGACTCTGGTGGGCCGGTCGAGTGGAATCAGAACCTGTGGGGGCACGCAAAGTGCACCCACTGGGTGTAGTCCCCGAGACTATGGTGGACTACGGGCAGTCGACTATAGTCTTAGTATTTGTCGTTTTTGCTATTGAATAATTTCTCCCCTTTGATTTCAGAAATCTTGTGATCTTGGAGCTTGCTTCACTGATTTGGAGAGGCAGCAGATTCAACTGAAACTTGACTTGGAGCTGGCCAGGACAGAACTGCAGACGGTCAGAGACGGCGCCGCTGGTAAGACAAGTTCGTCGACTGGTCAGTTTTCAGCTCGAGCATCCTTCTGCTATTTCTGAATCAATCATCATTTCTTTGCAGAAAAACTAAGGGAAGCTTTGGCGAAAAAAGATCAGGATTTGGCTGCTGCCCAGAAGGAGGCTGACGACAGGACCGCTCTGGCCGGACAGAAGCTGGCTTCAGTCGGCCAGTTGGAAGAAGAGAATACCAGGTTGAAGACTGCTCTGAATGAAGCCAACAGGGAGTGCACACGCTGGAAGAAGGAAAACCTCAACCTGAGCGAAAAGATGGAAGGCATCGCTCGCAGGAGGGATGATCTGGAGAGCTACCTGAGGAGCCTTGCCAAGAAGTTGTATATCAAGCTTGAAGGTGCACATTTAGTTCCGACTGATTTTTTTTGTGTCGACTCAGTGTATGAAGATTGACTTATCCTTGGATCGTGAATGCAAAGTTTTGCCAGAACTTTGAAGAAGAGACTGGGAGGATCGATCCAGGTTTGGATCCAATCAACTCTCCAGTGAAAGATGAAACTGCCATGAATCTGCTCCGACTGGAATCTCGCATCGACGGTGCCATGGACTACTTGGCTCGAATGAAGGTCGCCATGTCACGGATCGACCCGGCACTCTGGCCAGAGGCTACGCTCCAAAACGATCTTGAGTCTCTGATGGCTCGACTTAACGGAATCCCTGAACGAGTGCAGGAGTGGAAGAAGTCTTCTGCTCATTGCGGCGCTGATGTGGCTCTGTCCTTGGTTCGTGTCCACTGCAAGGAGGTGCGACAAGACAAGCTGGCCGCAATCAAGGTCGCAAACACCCAGAAGCATGACTTCCAAACTTTTATGGAGACCTTCATAGCTGCCGCCACTCGGATTGCCGATGGCGTCGACCTGGACGAGTTCGTTGAGCCTGCCAGCCCTCCTCCCGCGGAGTGAACAAACTCTTGTGTCCTACCTTAAATTTGCCTCGGAATGCCGAGTGGTTTTTGTAACCATTAAACTTTTTTGGGCTGCATGCCCGAGTACCTAGATCCGTGATCCAGAACCTTTAGAATTTTATCTGAACTTGGTTTACCGTTGAATATCTTTATGAATCTCCTGCTGAGTGAACCCAATCTTTATTCAAGACAACTTTCTGTATTCGCAGCGCAGCTCCGAAGGAGGGGGAAGCAGTCGACCCATGTCTTGTATTTGTGGCGAAGCTCCCCAGGGGCGGGCGGCGGTCGACCCACACCCTGTTACTGCAGAGTGGGACAGAGCGCATATTGTATTTGTGGCGAAGCTCTCCAGGAGAAGGTGGCAGTCGACCCGTACTTCATTACTGTAGAGCGGGATGAATCGCGCATTGTATTTGTGGCGAAGCTCTCCAGGAGAAGGTGGCAGTCGACCTGCTCCTCGTCGTCCTTGAGGATTGAGATGTGTTTGGCAGAACTTAGGCGAGTACTGGACTGCAGCTAAGCCCCCGAGTGGGAGGATTGCTCTCCACTTGGTAGGATTTTTTCAAACTTAGGCGAGTGCCTAACTGTAGCTAAGTCCTCAAGTGAGAGAACTTAGGCGAGTACTGGACCGCAGCTAAGCCCCCGAGTGGGAGGACTGCTCTCCACTCGGTAGGATTTTTTCAAACTTAGGCGAGTGCTTGACTGCAGCTAAGTCCTCAAGTGAGTGAACTTAGGCGAGTACTGGACTGCAGCTAAGCCCCCGAGTGGGAGGATTGCTCTCCACTCGGTA
>NC_041380.1:536808900-536881796 GCF_002162155.2 Triticum dicoccoides | reverse complement strand
GTGAGAGAACTTAGGCGAGTACTGGACTGTAGCTAAGCCCCCGAGTGGGAGGACTGCTCTCCACTCGGTAGGATTTTTTCAAACTTAGGTGAGTGCCTGACTGCAGCTAAGTCCTCAAGTGAGAGAACTTAGGCAAGTACTGGACTGCAGCTAAGCCCCCGAGTGGGAGGACTGCTCCCCACTCGGTAGGATTTTTTCAAACTTAGGCGAGTGCCTGACTACAGCTAAGTCCTCAAGTGAGAGAACTTAGGCGAGTACTGGACTGCAGCTAAGCCCCCGAGTGGGAGGATTGCTCTCCACTCGGTAGAAAATTTTCAAACTTAGGCGAAGCGGATTCGCGGCTAAGCCACCCACTGGGGGATTTCTTACGCAAACAAAAACAATAATGATCACTGGGAAAATTATAACGCTCTTGTCTTTTGATAAATAAACTACAGGAGTTTTTCTTATTACATCTCATCCGAGTGAGAATTCAAGTATAAAAGGGGCGGAGTAGCTCCGCATTCCAGGCTCGTGGCTCATTAATCTGGCGATCGACATTGTAGAGGTGGTATGCTCCATTGTGGAGGACTCTGGTGACTATGAAGGGGCCTTCCCAAGTAGGAGCAAGCTTGTGTGGTTTCTGCTGATCCACTCAAAGGACTAAGTCTCCTTCTTGGAAGGCTCGTCTCTTCACGTTTCTGGCATGGAATCGACGGAAGTCTTGCTGATAGATGGTCGATCGGATCAGGGCCATTTCTCTTTCTTCTTCTAGGAGGTCGACTGCGTCCTGCCGGGCTTGTTCTGCTTCATCTTCTGAGTAGAGCTCGACTCTGGGAGCGTTGTGAAGCAGGTCACTCGGTAAGACTGCCTCGGCTCCGTAGACCAGAAAGAATGGGGTTCTTCCGGTCGATCGATTCGGGGTTGTCCTCAATCCCCAAAGGACTGATGGGAGCTCGTCGACCCATGCACCTGCTGCGTGCTTGAGATCGCGCATCAATCGGGGTTTCAGTCCTTTGAGAATTAGGCCATTTGCCCTTTCTGCTTGTCCATTCGACTGGGGGTGAGCGACCGAAGCATAGTCGACCCGAGTGCCCTGCGAGGCGCAAAAGGCCCTGAACTTGTCAGAATCGAAGTTTGACCCATTGTCTGTGATGATACTGTGCGGAACTCCATATCTGAATATCAACTCTCTGATGAAACTGATAGCGGTGCAAGAATCGAGATTCTTGATAGGCTTGGCTTCAATCCATTTGGTGAACTTGTCGACTGCTACCAGCACATGAGTGAAGCCGCTCCTGCCTGTTCTCAGTGGCCCAACCATATCCAGCCCCCAAACAGCAAAGGGCCAGATGAGTGGAATGGTTTTCAAGGCTGACGCGGGCTTGTGCGGCATATTGGAGTAATACTGACACCCTTCACATTTGTCGACTATCTCTTTAGCCATCTCATTGGCCCTTGGCCAGTAGAACCCCGCTCGGTATGCTTTAGCCACAATGGTCCGAGAGGATGCATGATGACCACAGGTCCCCGAGTGGATATCGTTAAGGATCATCTGACCTTCTTCTGGTGTGATACACTTCTAGCCGACCCCAGTCGCGCTTTCCCTATATAACTGTCCCTTTATGACTGTAAAGCCCTTGGATCGACGGACGATCTGTCGAGCCTCTTCCTCGTCTTCTGGGAGTTTCTTTCCTTAGGATGTACGCGATGTACAGTTCTGTCCAGACGGGAGTGATAACCAGCACTTCCATTATCAGATCGACCACAGCTGGAACTTCAACTTCAGTCGGATCCGTGGCGCTTTTTGGCTGCGGGGCCTCTTCCGTGAAGGGATCCTCCTGGACTGATGGTGTGTGGATGTGTTCCAAAAACACATTGCTGGGAATGGCTTCTCTTTTGGAACCTATTTTTGCCAAATCATCAGCTGCTTGATTTTTCAGTCGGGGTATGTGATGAAGCTCTAACCCCTCGAATTTCTTCTCCATCTTTCTCACTGCATTGCAATAACCAGTCATGGTTGGACTTCTGACATCCCACTCCTTCATCACCTGATTAACCACCAAATCTGAGTCGCCATAGACCATGAGGCGACGGACGCCGAGTGAGATGGCCATGCGCAACCCATATAAAAGTGCTTCATATTCTGCCTCGTTATTGGAGGAATCAAAATGGATTTGAAGAACATATCTGAGTTTATCTCCTCTGGGGGAGACCAACACCACTCCGGCTCCGGAACCACTCAGCATCTTGGAGCCGTCGAAAAACATAGTCCAATGCTCCGAGTGAATCTGAGTCGGTAGCTGCTGTTTAATCCACTCGGCGACAAAATCTGCGATTGCTTGGGACTTGATAGCTTTCTTTGCCTCAAACTTGATATCAAGGGGAAGGAGTTCAATCGCCCATTTTGCCACTCGACCAGTTGCATCCCTGTTATGTAGGATCTCTGATAATGGAGCGTCGCTGACGACTGTAATGGAATGATCAGAGAAGTAGTGAGCAACTTTCTTGGTGGTCATATAAATCCCATATACAAGCTTCTAATAGTGAGAATATCTTTGCTTCGATGGGGTCAAGACTTCAGAAATATAATATACTGGGCGCTGAACTTTGAAGGTTTTCCCTTCTTCTTCCCGCTCGACTGTAAGTACCGTACTGATGACTTGTCCTGTGGCTGCAATGTAATGCAGCAAAGGCTCTTTGCTGATTGGGGCAGCAAGCACCGGCTGGGTGCAGAGCAGAGCTTTGAGCTCTGCAAACGCTGCATCAGCTTCAGGAGTCTACTCGAACTTGTCGGACTTCTTCATCAATCGGTAAAGAGGTAATGCCTTTTCACCGAGACGAGATATGAATCGACTTAGGGCGGCCAAACAACCAGTAAGCTTCTGGACGTCGTGCACTCGCACAGGGCTTTTCATTCGGAGTATAGTGCCAACTTTTTCTGAATTTGCGTCGATTCCCCGTTCGGAAACGAGAAAGCCGAGTAACTTTCCGCCAGGGACTCCGAATGTACACTTTGATGGATTAAGCTTGATATCATACCTCCTTAGGTTGGCAAAGGTTTCAGCAAGGTCAGTCAGCAGGTCGGAACCCTTCCGTGACTTGACCACAATATCATCCATGTATGCTTCCATGTTCCGACTGGTTTGAGTGAGTAAACACTTCTGAATCATCCTCATGAATGTGGCTCCGGCATTCTTGAGGCCGAACGGCATGGTAACATAACAGAAGCACCCGAATGGAGTGATGAAAGCTGTCTTGATCTCGTCAGGTCCATACAGACGGATCTGATGGTATCCGGAATAGGCGTCTAGGAAAGACAGTCGCTCACATCCCGCAGTCGAGTCGACTATCTGGTCGATGAGGGGGAGAGGAAAATGATCTTTTGGGCAGGCCTGATTGATATGTTTAAAGTAAATGCACATGCAAAGTGACTTTTCCTTCTTGGGGACCATAACAACGTTGGCGAGCCACTCGGAGTGGTAGATTTCTCGAATGAACTCCGCTGCTAAGAGCCGAGCCACCTCTTCGCCAATAGCTTTTCTCTTTTGGACGACGGACCGTCGAAGATGTTCCTTGACAGGTTTTACTTTTGAGTCGACTCTCAGGCGATGCTCAGCCAGCTCCCTGGGAACACCTGGCATGTCAGAAGGCTTCCATGCGAAGATGTCCTAGTTCTCACGGAGGAACTGGATGAGCGCTTCTTCCTATTTGGAGTCGAGTGTTGTCAAGATATGAGTCGGGGCGGCGCTGGGTTGGTCGGGTGGATGTGAGCTGTCTTCGTGTCGCCAGTCGACTGGAAAGCTGACTCTGTAGCGGGCTTCTTGGCTCGCAACAGATCACTCGGGTCTGTAGTCTTCTGGTATTCCTGCAACTCCACCACTGCCATCTGTGCGTCGGCGATCTTCGAACCCTTCTGAAAACATTCTTCCGCTTTCTTCTGATTGCCCATAATGGTGATCACACCTTTGGGGCCAGGCATCTTCAATTTGAGATAACCGTAACATGGTCGGGCCATGAAGCGTGCATAAGCCGGCCTGCCCAAAATAGCGTGATAGGCACTCTGGAAGTCTACAACTTCAAATGTCAATTTTTCTTTGTGGTAATTCTTGGAATCACCGAAAACCACATCAAGAGCAATCTGGCCGAGTGATTCAGCCTTCTTCCCAGGAATGACTCCATGGAAACTCATGTTGCTGGCACTGAGTCTAGACATCGGAATGCCCATCCCCTTCAACGTCTCAGCGTATAATATGTTCAAACCACTGCCACCATCCATCAGGACTTTGGTCAGTCGAGTGCCTTCAACAACTGGGTCGACCACCAAAGCTTGCCTCCCAGGGGTGGCGATGTGCGTTGGGTGGTCGGACTGGTCGAATGTTATGGCAGTCTGAGACCATTTTAGGTAACTAGGTGTCGCCGGAGCAACCATATTCACCTCTCGGTTAATAACTTCCAGTCGACTTTTGCTCTCAACATCTGCAAAAATCATCAGGGTGGAATTGACTTGAGGGTATCCGTCATCACTGTCCTCTTTGTCCTCGACCTTGTCTGACTCCTTTTCCTTTCCCTTGGGCTGCTTGCCCTGGAACTGCTGGATCAAGAGTCGACACTGCCGAGTGGTATGTTTCGGGTAAATAAAATTACCCTCTTCATCTTTCTTTGTGTGGACGATACACGGTAAGTCCAACACATCATTTCCCTCCTGGCCTTTAACCTTTTTGGGGTTCCAAGGCCCTTTAGGTTTCCCTTTAGACTTTCCTTGGGCCAAAGCTAAGGCTTCCCCGGGAGCCGCTGGCTCGGCTTTCCGCTTCTGTTTCCGACTGGAATTGCCTCCGGGTTCTTGGGCGACTGACTTGAGTTTGCCACTCCTGAGTCGATCCTCATCTTCGCCATTAGCGTACTTGGTGGCAATCTCCATCATCCGATTCAGGGACATATCCCCGGTTCGACCGAATTTCAAATTCAGTTCTCTGTACTTGACGCCTTCCTTGAAGGCACAAACTGCTTGGTGGTCAGGCACATTCTCCACCGAGTGATGTAACGTGATCCACCTCTGGATGTAATCCCTCAAAGTTTCATTTGGCTTCTGTACACAAGACCGCAGTTCTGTCAGCCCTGCCGGTCGCTTGCACGTGCCTTCAAATGTGGTGACGAACACTCGGGAGAGATCCTCCCAAGTGTAAATGCTGCTAGGCGCTAACTGGTTCAGCCACGCTCTAGCCGAGCCCTCCAACATGAGAGGCAGGTGCTTCATGGCCACTTCATCATTACCGCTGCCAATCTGGACGGCCACTCGGTAATCTTCAAGCCAAGTATCGGGCTTGGACTCCCAGTGAACTTACTGACTCTAGTCGCCAACCTGAAGTTGGGAGGAATCACAGCGGCCCTGATGGCTCTACTAAAGCACTCTGGCCCGGAAACATGTACTCTGCTGCTGGTAGGTGCATCTCTGTCGTGACCTCGGTGAGCTCTGTTCCTGTTGACCAAACCCTGGACGAGAATGGATCTCGCGTCAAAGCGTAGCCCTCTGGGGTCGACTGGAATCCTTCGCCCACCACTATGAGGGCGTCTGTCATCCTACTGGCGAGGCACATACGACCCGCTCCTCGGGGAAGGCATGGGCACTCGACGTCGACCATCACGGTCGACTCGGTGATCATACTGCTCATGGTTCCCATACTGATCACGCCGGTCTCCACGTCCCTCACGCCTCAGGGGCGATCTCGGGCTGTGAGCCGACTGGACTGTGTCTGCGGCAACGGATCTGCTATGAGTCCTGTTCCGCGACTGAGAAACAGCGGAATTCTGATCTCCTGCTGCCTGGAGTAACGCTCTGATCTGCAGCAAGCCTCTGCCAGCCTCCGACTGGGAAAGCTAAATCGACTCCGCTATACGGGTCGCAGCTGCTAAATTCTGAATCGGAGTCCGATATACCTGCAGGGGCGGGAAGAGCTGACGTCGACTGGATTCGAGAACCCGTTGTCGCGCACGCTCGTCGAGCGCTCGCTGGAGGTTCTCCAGTCGAGTGCGCTCGGCCAAGTTTGCCAGGCGCGCGTCCTCCAAGGAGCGAGCCTCGAGGGTTTCTCCAACGATAGGAGTGTGCAGCGCATCCATGTTCTGGCGGCGAAGTTCTTCTCTCTGCAGCGATGTGAGAGGCTCGGGAAGATACTCCTCATGGGGACGCGACGGGTTGCCTCCTCCTACGCTTCCGTCGGTGCGGCTAAAACCGGGGGGACTGGGCAGTCCATCGACCATCAGAACCTCTGTCGCCGGATCGCTGCTGTCACACACGGATGCAGTCTCTTCAGAGCCAGTCGAACAGGCCGTAGAGGGATTCGTCGGGCTCGGTCGCCGTGACTTGAGGGATGGCCGACTGACGGGCCACCGCGTGTCTCACCCACCGCTGAAGTCTCGACCGACCGGAGCGCTTGCGCCGGTGGGAAACGGGGAGGGAGGACAACACAGGAGCCGACCGGTAGGGGATCGACGGTTGCCGCAGGAGAACGCCATGGACGCACGCGCTAAAGTGCGTTGCCCCACGGACAGGGAGTGCGTCCACGTCGAGCGGATCCTCCTGAAGCCAGGAGGAGTCGTCGGCGATGAACGTGAGTGTGCCGAGACGGATCTCGCGGCCCTCCACCAAAACTCCGTCGAAAACCATGATGATTCGGGTCGGAAAAGATCGCAACTCCTCCAACAAAACGCTAAAACACTGGCCCCACGGTGGGCGCCAACTGTCGTGGTTCTAAGTCTGACAGTAATGTAGGGGGGTAAGTATGGAGAGGCGAGATCTTAGCTATGGAGAAGTTATAAAGACGCAAGGTTTACGAGTTCAGGCCCTTCTCGGAAGAAGTAAAAACCCTACGTCTCGGAGCCCGGAGGCGGTCGACTGGATTATGTGAGTATGAGTTACAGAGGTGCGAACCCTTGTCTCGGAGGAGGGGGTGGCTTATATAGAGTGCGCCAGGACCCCGGCTAGCCCACGTTACGAAGGGTTCATTGTACATTAAGGCAGGGCGTTACTGGTAACGCTAGTAATAAAGTGCTATGATGACCATAAAGCTATTTAATGACCGACCGTTAGCGTGCGGGGTGACTTTAGGTCTCCTGGCCGTCGAGTGGTTGGATCTTGGTCGAGTGATCGCTTCTTGGTCGAGTGACTTCGAGTCTGTCGAGCGGAACGCCTTCAAGTCGATTGAAAGGTGATTTATTCTAGAGGTGTCCTTGGGTAGGGCAGTTAGGACAGGTCTGTGACCCTACCCTAGGTACATAGCTTCATCACTAGGTCCAAATAATGGTGAAGTGTTATGTAGTCGACGTTCATATAACACCACTAGAGGCTAGACAACATACATCTCATCAAAATATCGAACGAATACCAAATTCACATGACTACTAATAGCAAGACTTCTCCCTTGTCCTTAGAAACGAACGTAACTACTCACAAAGCATATTCATGTTCATAATCAGAGGGGTAATAATATGCATAAAGGATCTGAACATATGATCTTCCACCAATTAAACCAACTAGCATCAACTACAAGGAGTAATTAACACTACTAGCAACCTACTAGCACCAATCCCGGACTTGGAGACAAGAATTGGATACAAGAGATGAACTAGGGTTTTGAGATGAGATGGTGCTGATGAAGATGTTGATGGAGATTGCCCTCTCCCGATGAGAGGAGTGTTGGTGATAATGATGGCAATGATTTCCCCCTCCGGGAGGGAAGTTTCCCCGGCAGAATAGCTCTGCCGGAGCTCTAGATTGAATCCGCCAAGGTTCCGCCTCGTGGTGGCGGAGTTTTGTCCCGAAAGGTTGCTTTTTTTTCCCGACGAAAGACTTCATATAGGAGAAGATGGTCATCGGAGAGCCACCAGGGGGCCCACGAGGTAGGGGGCGCGCCCCCCACCCTCGTGGAAAGGGTGTGGGCCCCCTGGTCTTCGTCTTTGGCGAGGATTTTTCATTATTTATTATAAGGTATTACATGGAGTTTCAGGACTTTTGGAGTTGTGCAGAATAGGTCTCTAATATTTGTTCCTTTTCCAGCCCAGAATTCTAGTTGCCGGCATTCTCCCTCCTTATGTAAACCTTGTAAAATAAGAGAGAATAGTCATAAGTATTGTGACATAATGTATAATAACAACCCATAATGCGATAAATATCGATATAGAAGTATGATACAAAATGGACGTATCAATAGCGTGCATGTACACTAAAGGATAGCCTTTGACTCTCAGTCCAGCTCCCTATAGGTATCCCGTGCCTGTCCCTTTGCTTCCATCGGGCACCCAGGACCCGCAAAGGCAATAAACAGCATGGTAGGCGGCCGGTGAAGCTAGCACGGCGAGTCAACAAAGCAGAGACAAGGCCAGGGCGGCTCGAGGCGGGTGGTTATTGCGTGGTGCAACGCGGGAGGCAGCCACGAGCAGCGACCCGGTCCAGGCGCGCGGGTGGTTTGACAATGGAAACAAGGGTCGCGACGGCGGTTAAGTGGCATTGGCAATTTGAAGCAGAGGCAGCACGAGGGCGGGTTGCCCGGCCGGCACAAAGCACGGCGGCAGTAGCCACAGGGCGGCTCAAGGTGAGGCGCTCGGAAACGACGACGGCGACCGGTGACTCGAAGCGAGGCCGGCGAGCCGGAGGCGCGACGGGGCAGGTCGAGGCACCCTGAAGAGAGATCGAGTAGCAGAATACAACCGGGCAGCTCACGGCGGCTTGGAAACGAGGCAGCCCACAGCTGGTGATGTGCGGGTTGGTTAGAAACGGATTCCACGGCGGCTCGAGGTATGGCGGCGATTCCGCGTGGTAGTATCGCATGACAGAGGCGGAGTCAAGAGCAGCATCTCGAGGCCACTGCGACTCGGATGCAGGCGCGACGCAGGGTGAGTCCGAGGCCGGCTGAACGGAGGTGCGCGGCGGTCGCAGACGGTTGACAGTGGCTCAGAGCAGGAGTCCCGGCGGCTCAAGGCCGCGGTAGAAGCAACTCAGCAGCCGACGGATTAATGGCAAGGCCGCGAAGGTGATGGCGGTTCACAACCGTAGTTGAGATGGACATCGGCTCACAAGCGCAGACGGGGCCCTTGGACAGCGGCAGCACATCATTGGCGCGGGAAGGCCGGCTTGGTTCTGACAACGATCGAGACGGCGGTTCGGGCACTGCGCAAGATTACGACAGTGGGAGCGGCGACTCGCAAGTGAGGTCGGGCGCTTGGCGGCTCACAGCAGCTGTTGGTCAAAGGCCGTCGGCGGTAGATCACGTTAGAAGTGAATGCATCAGGTGGTTGGCAGGTGCGGAGGCGGCGGCTTCAAGTCCAGGGTAAGATGAGGCGGCACCAGCAACTTACGGCGATGGGATGATGCATGGGCGGCTCGTCCTGGACGGAGAATAGTAGCTTTGGTGATGCATGGGCTGCAGGTCGGCAATGGCTCAGACACGACCAGGGAGGAAACGAGACCGAGGCCACGGCGGCTTCGAGCAGGTCGTGGCTGCGGAGGTACAGCAGCGACGGCCACTCGGCGGTAATTTCGGAGACAACTTGCCGTTGGCGACTTGTCGGCGCAGGCAGGTGCCACCGCTGCGTAGGGGCGCCGGCGGCTCGAGGTACTGGGGCAGCAGGCCGCTGGCGGCTTGTGGAGACGTCGGGCGCGAAGAGGAGCAAGGCGGTCGACCATGGTAGAAGCGGCGACTCAGGGGCGCCGGTCTACGGGAGTGGCAGAGGCATGGCGTGAGGCAGCTGGTGCAGGTATTTCCTCATGCGAGAACATGTCAGGATGATCAGCTGCGAGCCGGGACGCACCATCTCATCCTCCTCCAAGCAGCAGACTTATTCCTCGTTGGGGATCTTTTCCTTCAGGTTGTAGAGAGAGACTTGCTCAAACAGCACCACAGAGCATATAACAATTGAAGAAAGAAAAAGTAGCCCTGTAGCCTCCACGTGACGACAAGTAGTATTAGTGGAAAGTAATATCTGATGATTGGGTCTGCTTCAATTTTCCTGCAGACTGTAGATGAATTTGACATTTTTTATAGGAGCACTAGTAGATGTCCGCTGGCTTTGCAGATTCATTGCGCAGTACACCGGTGAATCATCTCAAAACTTGAAGAGAGGGGTCCCAGCAACTTCACCGAATGGTTGTACTTCCTCCGTCCGTGAATAAGTGTACATCTAGATTTTGTCTTAAGTTAAAGTTTTAAAACTTTGACCAACTTTATAAGAAAAAGTAGCAACATTTATGGCAATAAATTAGTATCACTAGATTCATTTTGAAATATAGTTTCATTATGTACCAATTTGATATCATATATGCTATTACTCTTTCCTATGAAGTTGGTCAAAATTTTAAAACTTTGACTTACTACAAAAGTTAGATGTACACTTATTCGCGGACAGAGGGAGTAATTTTCAAGGGGTTGACCCGTCCGCGTAATTAGGTAGTACATGAAGAAAACAGTTTTGATCGCCTCGAACTCCTATCGGTCTCGGCGACACTTGTGCCTTCATATCGCAGAACTGCGGCTGTACACAGACGTGACCCAATTTTATAGGGTTCAACAGATCTTGTTGGATAGATGCGTCTGGCCGGTCGATGCTGAATTTACCTTTTGATTCTTCTTTGTTTTACGCAGCTGCAAAAACTTTTTCAATCTTCGTCGATAAATTCGGAATTGATTTAGATCCTTCTTCACGGCTCTTCTTTATCTGGCAAATCACGAACTTTTCGAAACCCTAGGACAGATCCCTCCAAGAACTCAACACCACCGTGCGCAAGCCCCACGATGGGCGCCAACTGTCGTGGAATTGTCACGGCAGATGTCCTCGTTGAAAGGATTTAGTCGTGAGGCCAACGCATCTATGTGGTAGCTTGAGAGGGGTTGAGTGAGACGAGAGACGCGAGGTTTTACCCAGGTTCGGCCCCTCATGGTGGAGGTAAAAGCCTACATCCTACTTCATTGATATTGATGATGATGATCACGATTACAAGGGTGCTCTATCTCGAGAGCTATTGACTTGTATGTTTAAACCTAATCTGTCTAACTTGTCCAACTTGGGGTGCACTGCCCCTCCTTATATATGTTGAAGGGGCGGCTTACATGACTAGTCCTATTAGGATTAGGATTACTCTATTACAAGTGGAGTCCTAGTCTTGCTTCCTTTTTAGGAGAATATTCCTTATGCCTTTCCTCTTAAGCCAGCCCACCATAATACGAGCCGCAATACTGGGCCTTGGGCCTTGTCGTCCGTCTGACCCGCCCGCCGGTTTACTAATGGGCCGCCAAGATCGTGCGGGTTACCCGTGAATCGCAAAGCTCTGGGCGGGTCACCAGTGAGTCGCCAAGATCCATCCGGGTCATACATCCAGCCGGGTTACACTACCGGGTATATCCCTGACAGAAAGGGTGATGCAGTAAAGCAGCGTAGCTATTTCCCTCAGTTTTTGAGAACCAAGGTATCAATCCAGTAGGAGATCACGCTCAAGTCCCACGCACCCACACAAACAAATAAGAACCTCGCAACCAACGCGATAAAGGGGTTGTCAAGCCCTTTGTCGGTGTCAAAACCGGCGGATCTCGGGTAGGGGGTCCCGAACTATGCGTCTAAGGCGGATGGTAACAGGAGGCAGGGGACACGATGTTTTATCCAGGTTCGGGCCCTCTTGATGAAGGTAAAACCCTACGTCCTGCTTGAATTATTCTTGATGATATGCGTATTACAAGAGTTGATCTACCACGAGATCAGAGAGGCTAAACCCTAGAAGCTAGCCTATGGTCTGATTGTATATTGTCCTACGGACTAAAACCCTCCAGTTTATATAGACACCGGAGGGGGCTAGGGTTACACAGGGTCGGTTACAAAGGAGGAGATATACATATCCGTATTGCCTAGCTTGCCTTCCACGCCAAGTAGAGTCCCATCCGGACACGAGGCGAAGTCTTCAATCTTGTATCTTCATAGTCCCACAGTCCTGCCAAAGGATATAGTCCGACTTTCCGGAGAACCCCTAATCCAGGACTCCCTCAGTAGCCCCTGAACCAGACTTCAATGACGATGAGTCCAGTGCGCAGTATTGTCTTCGGCATTGCAAGGCGGGTTCCTCCTCCGAATACACCACGGAAGAATTTGAATACAAGGATAGTGTCTGGCCCTGCAAAATAAGTTCCATATACCACCGTAGAGAGAATAATATTTCCACAAATCTAATCTGCTGACATGTTTTGGCAACATGACATTATGCCATGGCCCGGTGATTATTCAAACTGTTTTCTTTATTTAGCCCCGCACATAACGCGAGGCAGTTTCTTGACACGTCTTGTCAAAGAAGAGATCGTGTCCCCCTTATTACGGGATTCTCATCAATACGGGCGTGGGTAACCCAACCGCGCCATCGATTACGGCGCTTGGGGGATAAGTAAGTTTTACCCGGCTAGTGGGGGCGCATAGTTTCGGCCGCCCTTATAAAGGGACAAGATTTAACCTTTTTCTACCCATGCCTTCTTCCTCCTTGTACATCCATTCTTGCGCACTCGAGCTCCAACGCCCAAGTCCACATCCTTCCCCTCAACCTTCTCCAACCATGTCCGGAGCGGGAGGCAAATGGATGGCTTCCTCCGTTACGGAGGGACACATCAAGAAGCTGCGCAGAGCAGGATACTTAGCCGCGAATATCGCGCATCGGCTGCCCGCTGCGGGGCAGATCGTTCCTACCCCTGAACCTTGCGAGAGGGTAGTTTTCCTCCACCACTTCCTCCGCGGACTGGGGTTTCCCCTCCATCCATTCGTCTCTAGTCTCATGTTCTACTACGGGCTGGACTTCCATGATCTGGCCCCGAACTTCATCCTCAACATTTTGGCGTTCATCGTCATGTGTGAGGCTTTCCTCCGCATCCGGCCCCACTTCGGCATGTGGCTGAGGACCTTCAATATCAAGCCGAAGGTGGTGGGAGGCCAACAAGCAGAATGCGGCAGAGCCATGGTGGGCAAGATACCCAATGTCATATGGCTTGAAGGCTCCTTTGTGGAGACCATAAAGGGGTGGCAATCGGCGTGGTTCTACATCACCGAGCCGCGCGACACCAACTGGGTTGCCCCCGAATTTCGATCCGGAATCCCCATGCGGCTCACCTCCTGGAAAGAGAAGGGCCTGTTCTGGGGTTCATCGGTGGAGCTGGACGGACTACAGAAATGTATCCAAAATATGGCAAGCAAGAAGCTCAAGCTTGTCAACATAGTCCAGGTCATGCTCATCTGCCGGATCCTCCCGTGTCAACAACGGGATTTCAACTTATGGGAGTTCGACCCGGCCCAGCACTAGACTCTGAGCGAGCTCTTCGACACGACGCACAAGGACGTCTGGAGGGTGTTGTTCAAGGGCGCCGAGGTCCCTCCCTCTCTCACCGAGGACCGCGGGCTAAGCGCGAAGCGCTGAGCACATTCAGTGAGTTCTATACATCCGGTAGGATATTTATTTCCCCTAGCTTAACCATGTGCGGGGTCTAAGCTCCATGCCTTTGACAAGAGCGGGTGGAGACGTTGGGGCAGATTAACTGTCCGGCCCCTTTGCCCGAAGACACTGCGGACGCTCTCCTGACGGAGATGCTGACTCCGGCTCCTTACAAGGTGCCGGAGAAGACCAAGAAGGCCAAGGGAACCCGAAAGAGTTCCCGACGCCAGGTGTTATCGGACTCATCGTCCGATAACTCCGCGATGCACTCCTCCCCCGAAGACGAGGAGGAAGGTGAAGATGCTCCCCCTCCAGTCGGGGGAGACAAGAAAAGGAAGGCCGCCCCAACCGGGGGGGCGAAGGGTCCAAGAAGAGAAGGACTCTCCTTCCGGACTACTCCACCACCGCCGCCGAAGGCGAAGACGAGTGGCTGCTCAGGGCCAAGCCCCTGGCGAAGTCGTAAGTATTCGGATGGCAGAATAACTCATAGCATACCTTTGTCGCACTGCTTCTCCTAACGCCGAATTATGATTATGCAGACCGCCACGAGCCTGTATCGACGTATCTTTGGACGGCTCCCTGGGCTCGTCGGATATGGATAGCGATCCACTTCCAACCGCCACCTCCCCTTGCCCTATAGACAACGCCGAGGTATTGTCTCAAGAGGCACCGGGTCGAGGGGAGACAATCCCGGAGGCGCCTCAAGGCAACCTTCCGGATTCCGGGAGCAGAGGGAGCAAGACTCCTGAGGGCTCCGAGTTCGGCTCTCAGCCGAACACCGCGCCGGAACCTCCAATGGTTCCGGACTCAGGCAGGCGGCCTCCTTCCAAAAGGGGCAACACGCCTGTGTCGGTGACCTCTGTCCACCCAGAGGCACCGGACAGTCTGCTGGGAGCGCTTCGCAGCGCCTCCATCGACAAAGAGCACCGCACTATTATGAGTGTGGTGGTCCAGAAGGTTCAGTCCGCCAAGAGCGGACTGACTGAAGCCTGTGCCAGCCTTCTAACAGGCTTTGAGGTAGGTTTTTGAAATATAGGAAAAATATTACCGCATAGACAGTAGCCCCTGATGCTCTGTTCGGTGTTCACAAAGAAAAGCCGAACAGAGGATCAAACAATATCGCAGGAGTCTAATATAAGTATGTCTATATGCGTATGCAGGCTTCGCTGTTGGCCTCTGCCGCACTGACGGCGGAGGTCTCCCTAATGAAGCAGGATCTTAAAGGGTCCAAGGACGAGCTCGGCCTTGCCAAGAGGCAGCTCAAGGAGAACAAAGGCAAGTAGTACCTAGTATATGGATATGTATAAAAAGAATGCGATTGGAAAATGACAGGATCATCGTAAATTTGCCAGGGGCCACGACCGAGGTGGCAAACCTGAAGCAAGCGCTATCCGAGGCTGAAAATGAAGCGGCCAAGGAGCGCACTGAGCGGGAAAGGCGGGAGGCTTGGGTGGGCGAGGTGCAGCAAGAGCTCCACGCTCTCATGACGAAGCACGAGGCGTTGGAGCTTGACTTGAAGACGCGAGAGTCCGAGCTTGCCACGGCCCTCAAGAGCGCAAAGAATGCCAAGGCCGAAGCCCAAAAGGCCCTCCAGGATATTGATGCGATGAAGAAGATAGCGGCGGGTAAGGCATTCTATATGCAAAGCAAGCATGTGAAAGTAAATTACTTGTTACTTACCCGAATCCGGAGCTCTCCAGGAGCATTCGCAAATTTGCCCCGCAGCGTGACGGATGCCGCACAGTTTTACCAGGCCGAGGAGGGAAGCTCAATGGAGAAGCTATTCTGGTCTCAGTATACTAGGACCGAACACCCGATGCCTCTGAGCGACCAGCTGAAGCAACTGGTCGAGCAGCACAAGGCGGCCGAACAGGCCATGAAGGGCTTTATAGTCCAGATGTGGCTTGGTGACGCCCTTCCCAATAGCTACTCCGGCCTGGTGAGGCAGCTTGTGGAGACCTGCCCATGGCTGGAAGTCATCAAGCGGTCCGTCTGCATCGAAGGTGCACGCCGGGCTTTCGCCCGTGTGAAGGTGCAATGGGCTAAGATGGATGTCGTGAAGCTGGTGAAGGAAGGGTCACTGCAGGGCAAGGAGCATCGCCACCCCGAGATGTACTATGAGGGCGTCCTGAAGGGTGCCTGTCTTGTTGCGGATGGGTGTACAAAAGATGTGATTTTTGAGTAAACTTGCTCGTGTGATCCTGCGTTATGAAAACTTGTTCATATGCGCCATGCAATGCTTGTATGAATTTAAAATATTACCTTCTGTTCGGCTATTTATCAAATCTGAGAGATGGCTAGTCGTCGGCTTCTGCCCCCACGCCACTAGTGCTGGGGTGTTCGGGATAAACCTGAGCACTCTTGTTCCCATTGTTGGGTCCTTCGAGGGAGGTTCTCAGCACAACGAACAAGGCAATCGGACCATAATGCGTTATCACTCTCACTTAGCCATAGAATTTTATAATTTTAAATTTCCGCGAAGCCCCTGGTATTCCAAAGGCCGAATTCAGGGCGCGATACATGCCTTAAGCCGGACAGGGCCGACTCCTCGCTCTAAGCTGCATAAGTCTTTAGGGACTTGAAAACCTCTCGAATAGCGACCAGTCTCTTGCCTTATCATGACAGTCAGTTTTAGCTTTCTCTACTGAGGTGCTTAGCCCGGCAGAACCGGGGCACAATCGCAGTAGTTCTCCCAGTGCTACCTTAGCCGATATAGCGGAACGTAAGGTACCAAAACATGGGAGCCGGGCAAACCCAACTATTGATCCAAGACATGATTTGGAGCTGATGCATATAATGCTATAAGTTCAGGGTGCCGCACTGTCGAAAGTGTTCGGACTTCTCACACCGTATTATGGGGTATGCTTAAGCCCCTAGCGTATTGGCCGTACCAGAGTGTACGGGTGCTAGATGTCGTGAATGAACATATATATAAAAAGGAGGAATGCAATAATAGTCTTAATGCTATGCATTGTTTATTCAAAAAGGTGTGTTAAAGCAGAATAATACAAGTAGTGCGATAAGCAAAAAGTAGGACTGTTTGACATGTCCCTTCCAAGGGCAAGTTGAGGAATAGTATTAAAGCAAGTATTTCACTCGTTATCGTAATCCACCTAGGAGTTCCGTGGTGTGATGTAGCTTTCTGCCTCCTTGGTTGCTGCATCATGTGTTCGGCAATCATGCTGCCGGACAGGGTTTCCAGAGATTAAGGTCCTGAAAGAGAAAAATAACAAAGCGGGAAGCCCCTAGTGCGGTTTAAGCCGCGTATTGGGGTGTGCCGTAGTTGTGCCCCCCTCCCCGCCTGTGCCCATGGTATTTTTAATGCGTAATTATGTACGCGTGGCACGAATTTCACCGTTTGGCTGGGGCCGAGGTGGGGGCGCATTGCTATGCGAGCTCGGGACGTGCCAGGCGGTCCAGTTGCCGATTACTCCGGGCGCGCTTGAAGTTGTCCGGGTCCTTAATCGCCGAACTAGTGGATTGCCTTAAGAGGCTGCTTTCTGCTTCTGCCGCGAGGGCCGAAGTGTGCTCCTCCGTGCGGAGAGAGCGCTCTATGTTTCCATTGACTATGATGACCCCCCGAGGTCCTGGCATCTTGAGCTTGAGATATGCATAATGCGGTACTGCATGGAATCTTGCAAATGCGGTTCACCCGAGCAGTGCGTGGTAGCCACTGCGGAATGGGACTATGTCGAAGATTAACTCTTTGCTTCGGAAGTTATCCGGGGATCCGAAGACCACTTCCAGTGTGACTGAGCCTGTGCAATGGGCCTCTACACCTGGTATGACAACTTTAAAGGTCGTTTTGGTGGGTTTGATCCTTGAGGGGTCTATGCCCATTTTGCGCATTGTGTCCTGATAAAGCAGGTTCAGGCTGCTGCCGCCATCCACAAGGACTCGAGTGAGGTGAAATCCGTCGATGATTGGGTCTAGGACCAGTGCGGCGAATCTGCCGTGACGGATACTAGTGGGGTGGTCCCTGCGATCGAAGGTGATCGGACAGGAGGACCATGGGTTGAACTTTGGGGCGACTGGCTCCAACGCGTATACGTCCCTGAGCGCACGCTTCTGCTCCCTCTTGGGGATGTGGGTTGTGTATATCATGTTCACCGTCCGCACTTGTGGGGGGAACCTCTTCTGTCCTCCGGTGTTCGGCTGCTGGGGCTCCTCCTCGTCATTGCTATGTGACCCCTTATCTTTGTTTTCGGCATTTAACTTGTCGGCCTGCTTGAACACCCAACAATCCCTATTGGTGTGGTTGGCTGGCTTGTCGGGGGTGCCGTGTATTTGGCACGAGCGATCGAGTATACGGTCCAACCTGGACGGGCCTGGAGTGCTTCTTTTGAATGACTTTTTCCGCTGACCGGGTTTGGAGCCTTTGAATCCGGCATTGACTGCCGTATCCTCGGTATTGTCGCTGTTAATGCGGCGCTTATGCTTATTGCGACGTGACCTGCCATTGCCGTCCTTGGTATCCGAAGTACCATGGTTCTTTGATATGTTATTACTGCGAGCTAGCCAGCTGTCTTCTCCCGCACAAAAGCGGGTCATGAGTGTCGTGAGGGCTGCCATAGATTTTGGCTTTTCCTGACCAAGGTGCCGGGCTAGCCACTCATCGTGGATGTTGTGCTTGAAAGCTGCTAGGGCCTCTGCATCCGGACAATCCATGATTTGATTTTTCTTTGTTAGGAACCATGTCCAGAATTTCCTGGCCGATTCCTTTGGCTGCTGAATTATGTGGCTCAAATCATCGGCATCTGATGGTCGCACATAAGTGCCCTGAAAGTTGTCGAGGAATGCGGCTTCCAGATCTTCCCAACAGCCAATGGACTCTGTTGGCAAGCTGTTGAGCCAATGCCGAGCTGGTCCTTTGAGTTTGAGTGGGAGGTATTTGATGGCGTGTACATCATCACCACGGGCCATGTGGATGTGCAGGAGGAAATCCTCGATCCATACCGCAGGATCTGTTGTGCCGTCGTATGATTCTATATTTACGGGCTTGAAACCCTCTGGGATTTGATGATCCATTACTTCGTCTGTGAAGCATAAGGGGTGTGCGGCGCCTCTGTACTGGGCTATGTCGGTGGGAACTACACCTATGGGATCACAAGAATCCCTACTGTGGTTAGCGGGGCGCGGGGTCGTGAGAAGAGCGGATCAAACAGATAGCACACAGTTCGTTTATCCAAGTTCAGGCCGCGAGGATGCGTAAAACCCTACTCCTGCTTTGGTGGATTGTATATCTGTGTTCTTGAGCTAGCTATGGGGCGTGAGGAGCTCCAAAAAGCCGAATCCTTCCTCTGGTCGCCTCAAGCCTCCTTTTATAGAAAAAGGGGTTGCCACTGTGGCACACAGGAGGTGGAAAGGGTACAATGATGAGAGGTTATCCCTCGCATTACATGACAAGGCGCATTTAATGCGTCTTGCTTAGGTGTCCTTACTTTATCGGGGACGGGGGAGAAACATGTCTCGTCCGTCGCCGCTCCTTCTTGTGTCGACACGCGCCCTGGCCAGCGACGCCTACGATGCCATGTAGGTAGGCAGGCAGCTGAGGTGGCGCAGTGGTGGGTCTTCACGAAGATCTCCATGCCTCCACGCAGGTGCCTGCCCAGCTGGTTGGGTCGGCAGCTGCATGCGAACGGCGGTGGAGGTTTAGTCGGCGTGGGCTTGATGGTGGTCCTGCAGATGTCCTCGGCAAGGGCCTTGCCGGGGCCCCAGCAAGGGTCTTGCCGAGGCGCCTGCTGTCATCCCCGGCAAGGCGCTTGCCGGGGGCCTTGTGGTCTTCCTCGGCTGGGATCCCGCCAAGGGTTGTCGTCTCCTTAGTGCGTATCTGATCTTGAATGTCTTCACAAAGATCTGCATGCCGCCATGGGGATGTCTCCCGAATCCTTGCCCTTTGGGGGCAGTGGACTCAAGGGTGGTTTGCTCCGTAGGCGCGGGACGAGTCGTCGCGGCAAGGGTCTTGCCGGGGCTGCTAGAACTGTCTCCCGGCAAGGATCTTGCCAGGGGAGTCCGCTTCGTCCCCTTTGCTCTTCATGGTCTTGGCCTTGGTGTTGTTCTAGTTCTCTTGAGCTTCGGTCTTACCCTGGCTCACCTCCCTTGCCTTGCTTGGTGTGGTGGTGCCCGTGGCTCAGACTGCCCGTGCACAATTATAGGGGTACAAAAAGTGTACCCCTCTTTTTGTACACCGACAGGAGCCCCCGGGCCTGGGCCACACATAAGTGCAACGCGTTGTTGGGCTAGGCCCAAAAACAGTGCGCGGGCAGGCGGGTGGTTTTTACCGCGGTAAGGTTCTTCGCATGCTGCGCTTCCCACGACTCCCGCGCGTGGCGCGGCATGGGGAGGCGTGTGTGACGTGGGCGGCATGCGTGGGGTTGGTTCCCGCAGGCATGCGTCACATCGTAGTAAAGGGGCGGTTCGCGCCTTCCCCATAAACGGAGGGAGGCGTGGAGGCACGGCCCATTTACTGAATGGGGCTGAGGCGCTGTCTTCAAGGCATCCACTCCCCACGATCAAGGGGTGGGGAGTGGTCGTATCACCCATCCCCTCGGTTCTGCACGTCCGCCACGTGTCTCCCATGCGCCTTGGGTGGCAAATGGTGGAGGCGGGAAACCGGGCCATCACTGGTTGGGGCGGCGTGTCGGTCCTGGCTCCCTGCGCCTTCCGTATCTTGATTGTCCGAGCGGGGCAGCCGAGCCCCAACCCCGATCCTTTATAAAGTGCGGGAGGGGGGATGGCGTCCCGCATTCTTTCATCTTCTTCTTCCTTCAGCTTCTGCTCCTCCCTTCCATCCGTCATGGAGAGAGGGAATCCTGGTCCTTCAACAGTGGCGGCGAGGGTCGCCGCTTGACAATGCGTCCCTCCTTCTCCTGCGCCTGCGGTGGCAGAGCCAGCCGCGAGGGGAAGGGGGAGGGGGTGAGGCCGTGGGCGAGGCCAGGGCGCTCGGGAAAGAGGAGGACGGGGCGGCGCGCCGGCCTCGCCTCCGCCAGTAGCTCCTCCTCCAATGGAGGGCCATGTTGGGGATGACCCTTGTGAGTTCTTCGTCAGGCTGCGCCAGCCACCGCGCCGTCGCCTTCGTCTCCCGACTCCATTTGCGCGGGAGATGGAGCTGGATCCGCCGGAATCGTTGCGGCTGCACATTAGGGGCTGCGGGATCAGTGGCACGCGGGTCTGCATCGACTTCCCCGCCCCTCACGTGATGTATCTTTGTCGGGGATGGAAGACGTTTGCTCATATCCACCGCTTGACAGAGGGGCTCACTCTCCATTTTAAGCTGATGGAGGGTGGCCTTCTCTCCGTCAAGGTCTTTGGGTGCTTTGGGACCTGTGCAAGGTGTTGCGTGGAGAGCTCTTCTGATAGTGAAGACTCCTCCTCGGGCGGGAGTGACAAGGAGGACAGCGGCAGCGACGATGAGGGTAGTAGGCGGCAGGATGACGGGTCTGACTAGGTGTCGGGTGCCGCTCCGTGCGGCACCGGCGACCCCATCATCCATGTCGCCGGCTCCTTGAACTTCTTGGGGTCGTCTCCTTGGGCGGCTGGCGTTGGGAGGCTGCAGAAGAGGAAGAGGGCGGGCGGCAAGGCCGTCAAGTCGGAGTACGCGGGCACCGACGCCTTCAACGCGTGCTGACGTCCTGCCGCCTCGTCTTCGAGCTCTGCTTCCGGCGCCGCCATCACCATCCAGCCTTTGGACAGCCACCAAGATGTTCTCTTGGTGTCTTCTGCCACCCGTAGCTCGCCTAGGCGCTCCTTTTGTCCCTTTCGCCTCCTTGACCTGCCTCCTGAGGAGAGGGACAAGAAAGGGATTACGGGCACCTTATCTCTTTTTAGTTTGTAAGCCTTCGGGCCTTTGTTGAATTTAAAACTTGTAATCCCATCATTCATGTTTTTCATTCCCTATGGACTGTACCTGAGTGGAATGTTTTTTTAATGAAAAAGGGATGCTTGCCGGGTCATTTGTTTGCGGGTGGAACCCACAACAAGGAGTAAATCCTTGATATCTTCAAGATAAACATTTCCTTGCCCGGCAACAGGCCTTGCGGTCTCCCCACTTCGCTCGACCTTCCTCACGCCTTTGGCGGAGGCAGGGATGAGGCGGGTTCAGGCTCTTTGTTTCATGCTTTCGCTGCCACGACTACGACCAAACTTGGCCCCAGGAACGAGCCCTAGGTCCTACAGTTATGGGAGCACGGTAGCTTAGGGGAAAACGAGGTTTCACATACCTCAGTCCATAATGGAATGCATGATAAGGGATGAAGGACTTATCTGAAGCTGCAGTCCCCGGCAACCCTGGTTCGCCGTGGGTGAATCTTTGCTCTTGCAGCCCCCGGCAATACTGGCTTGCCGGGGGCTAGATGCTGGTCTGTTCCTCTTTTTTTTCTCCCCAAGTGGTTCGGCACAGATATCTGTGTGTCCTGTGAACCAAAGAAGACAAAAGAAAGACAAAGATACGCACACTCGACCTCTAAGCTAGGGGTTAGTCGCCGCTAAGCACTATCAACCCTAACCAAGGACGAGACTCAACCTAGCATGCATGCTATAACTTACGGCGCCAGCGCTTCATTTATTTATGCTCAGGGTCTACGCCTGGCTTTGTACAGAGGGTTACATGCGTCATCGGCAAGGCTCGTACAAAAGGTGGCTTGCCGGGGGGGCCTGGCAAGCCGCGCCTCACGGGTAAAACTTGCGAAGATGCTCAATGTTCCAGGAGTTACTCACCGGAACGGCATCTTCGGTCTCCAGGCGGACTGCACCGGGCCTGGTGACTCGTATTACCCAATAAGGGCCTTCCCACTTTGGCGTCAACTTGTTGGAATTCTTGGCCGATTGAACGCGCCAAAAAACAAGGTCGCCTTCCTCAAAGCTTCGGGCATGAACCTTGCGGCTATGGTAGCGGTGCAAGGCTTGCTGGTAGCGCGCTGCTCTCACAGCCGCCCGAAGACGATCTTCCTCGAGGAGCGTTGCGTCATCTTGCCGCAATTGCTCTTGCTCAAGCTCGTCATAAGCGAGTACTCGAGGTGACCCGTATATGAGTTCCGTGGGGAGAACTGCTTCTGCCCCGTATACCAGGGCAAAGGGTGTCTGGCTGGTGGCTCGATTTGGTGTCATTCTGATTGACCAAAGAACCGTCGGTAATTCATCAATCCAGCGCCTTCCACTCTTGTGCAGTCTGTCAAAGGTCTTTGTCCTCAGGCCTCGTAGTACTTCAGCATTTGCCCTCTCAGCTTGACCATTGCTTCGTGGGTGAGCAACGGAAGCGAAACAGACCTTGCTGCCGAGGTCTTGAATATATTGCATGAAGGTGTGGCTTGTGAACTGTGTGCCGTTGTCGGTGATAACCCTATTGGGTACACCAAAACGGCACACCAGTCCTTTGAAAAACTTGACGGCTGGCTGTGATGTGACCTTCCTCGCTGCTTCCACTTCTGGCCACTTTGTGAACTTGTCGATTGCAACGTACAAGTACTCAAAGCCCCCGACAGCGCGGGGGAAAGGGCCTAGTATGTCGAGCCCCCAGACCGAGAAAGGCCAGGAGAGAGGAATGGTTTGAAGGGCTTGAGTTGGCTGATGAAGCTTCTTTGAATGGAACTGACACGCTTCACACCTGGTGACTAGTGTCGTCGCATCCTAGAGGGCGGTGGGCCAGAAGAAGCCTTGCCGAAACGCTTTGCCGACAAGGGCCCTTGACCCGATGTGGGATCCACATATGCCTCCATGTATCTCCGCCAACAGCCCTAGTCCTTCCTCTCGAGGGATACACTTCAATTTCACGTTGTTCGGCCTCTTTCTGTACAGGACGTCATCGACGAACTGGAACATAGTAGAGCGACGGGCTACTTTTTCCGCTTCTTCCTGCTCCTCAGGAAGTTCACATGTTTAGAGGAATCGAACGGTATGTTGTGCCCACGCTGGAGCCTGGGGCTCGACGGCGAGGACTAAAGGCATTTCCTCCGCTATCGGAGCGACTGTCTCCATGGCAAGAGCTTGATGCTCTGTCGGAGCTAGCCGTCCCGTGGCGGGATCAGTGTCTCCGGCAACATCCTTGCCGGCGGCTTCGGGGAGCTCGGCAGGAAAGTACATGTTGGGCCCTGATTTTCTCCTCTTGTTCTGCTCTGTTGATGGATCAACGGATGGCTGAGTTAGCCGAAGCACAAACGTACCTGGTTCCACAGGTAGCTTGAGGGCAGCGCGTTTTGACAGGTAATCGGCGATATCATTCTCCGCTCGGGGAACGTATTCTGCCTGTATACCGTCAAAACGCTCTTCCAGCTTTCTCACTTCATCGACGTAGGCCTTCATCAACGGGCTCTGGTAATCCTTGTTGACTTGCTTGACGACAAGTTGTGTGTCGCCTCTGACGACGAGTTTCTTGATTCTGAGGTCCGCCGCGATCCTAAGACCGGCAAGCAGCCCTTCGTACTCAGTCGTATTGTTTGTTGACACCTCCCTGGGGAAGTGCATCTGGATCACGTACTTAAGGTGCTCTCCGGTGGGCGCGACAAGCAGTACGCCAGCCCCGGCGCCCTGTAAGGAGAAAGCTCCATCAAAGTACATGATCTAGTCGCAACTTGCCTCCTTGCCGGGGAGAGCAGTCTCTTGGGTTTCTTCGTCAGACGTCGCGGTCCATTCTCCAACGAACTCCGCCAGGACTCGGCTTTGAATCGTCGAGGTACTCTCAAACTTGAGGCCAAAGCTGGACAGTTCCAGTGCCCACTCTACGATCCTTCCTGTTGCGTCTTGATTGTGCAATATCTGTTGCAGAGGGAGGCGAGTGACGACAGTGATTTCGTGCGCCTGGAAGTAGTGACGCAGCTTCCTCGAGGCCATAAGAAGGCCGAAGAGCAGTTTCTGCACACCGGAGTACCTCGATCTAGCCCCCTGCAGGAGGGAACTAACAAAGTAGACCGGGTGCTGCATCATTTTCTTCTTCGGCGGCACTTCAATTGGCTATGTCGTCTCGGCATCGGTGGCATCGGGCTTCGTCGCTGCTATTACCTCATCATCAATTTCTCTCTGCGCCACTAGTGCAGCGCTGACCACCTGGTTTGTTTCCGCCAGGTACAGCAGCAATGGTTCCTGTGCCCTAGGCGCAACTACTATTGGCGCGGAGGAGAGGTACCTCTTCAAATCTTGCAATGCTGCTTCGGCTTCTGGTGTCCACTCCATCGGGCTCGCCTTTTTCAAAATCTTGAAAAAGGGAAGGGCGCGCTCGGCGGACTTGGAAATGAACCTGATCATGGCGGCAACGCAACCAGCAAGCCGACGCACATCTTTGACTCGCTTGGGCGCTTCAATTTGCTCTATAGCTTTGATCTTTCCGGATTGGCCTCTATCCCATGCTGTGACACAAAGAACCCGAGAAGCTTGCCAGATGGGACGCCGAAGACGCACTTCTCAGGGTTCAGCTTGAGATTGATCTTGCGTAGGTTTGCAAATGTTTCTTGTAAATCTGATATGAGGGTTGCCCTGTTCTTGGTTTTGACCACTATATCATCCATATAAGCTTCCATATTTCTATGGAGCTAGGGTTCAAAACCAATCTGGACCGCCCTTGCAAACGTTGAACCAGCACTCTTCAACCCGAAAGGCATCCGTATAAAGCAATACGTACCACATGGGGTGATGAATGCCGTTTTCTCTTCATCTTCCCTTGTCATGAAGATCTGGTGGTAGCCGGAGTAGGCATCGAGGAATGACAACAGATCACACCCAGCTGTGGAGTCAACAATCTGGTCGATGCGCGGCAACGGGAAGGGGTCTTTGGGAAAAGCCTTATTAATATCTGTGTAATCAATACACAACCTCCACTTCCCATTTGCCTTGTGCACTACCACCAGATTGGCCAACCACGTTGGATGGAGCACTCCTCTTACCAAACCCGCTGCTTCCAGTTTCCGGATTTCCTCTGTGATGAACTCTTGTCATTCCAAAGCTTGCTTTCTGACCTTCTGCTTGACGGGCCGCGCATGAGGATAGACAGCAAGGTGGTGCTCAATCACCTCCCTGGGAACGCTGGGGATGTCGGATGCTTGCCATGCAAACACATCGACATTCGCCCACAGGAAGGTGACAAGCGCGTCTTCCTATTTGTCATTAAGGGTGGAGCTTATGGTAAAAGCTCCTCCCGTGCCGTCCTCCTTGACAGAAGCCTTCTTGGTTCCCGACGGTGTGGCCCTGGACTTCTTGTTTCTGTCGGCGGAGCTCTCTGGCACGTCCTCGACGGGAGCGCTACACTCTGAAGAGGTGCGCTTGCCGGAGTGGGTGCATGAGGTCTCACCGGTCTTCTTCTTTCACCTTCCCGGGGCTCCAGCGGCAGGAGCAAGCGCCTTAGCAGTGGCGGCTGCTGCAACTGCTTGTTGGTAGAGTTGGTCAGCGCAAATTAGTGCATCCTTCTTGTCTGACGGGACGGTGATGATCGTCACAAGCCCCGGCATCTTCAGGGTGTTGTAGGCGTAATGTGACGCCGCCATGAACTTGGCCAGCGTTGGGCGGCCAAGGATCCCGTTGTAAGGCAAGGGGATCTTGGCAACGTTGAACACAATCCTTTCTGTCCTGTAGTTCAGATCACTCCCAAAAGTCACGGGCAACATGACCTTTCCCTTTGGTTGACTTCTTCCTGGGTTGACCCCCTGAAACGTGCCCGTCTCTTCGAGGTCTTCATCAGGAATCTGCAATTTCTCGATCACGGCAGGCGAGAATAAGTTCAGACCGGCCCCGCCATCGACTAGCATCTTTGTTACCTTGAGGTTGCGTATTGTTGGTGAAACAAACAATGGCAAGCACCCGACTGCAGTAGTGCGATCAGGGTGATCCTCAGTGTCAAAAATGATAGGTGTGCTGGACCACTTCAGCGGCCTTTGGGCATCAAACGACGGTTCCGCCGCTGTAATCTCACGCGCCACTGTTTAAGCTGGCAGTGAGAGGTATGCAGCGAGGCGCTGCCATCGACGCACATGGCCTCTGTAGCTTTCTTAAATTCTTGGTCACCAGACTCATCGTCCTCTTCATGATCATCGTCTTCTGGCTTTTTGTCACGGCCCCGGGCGGGCCTCTCCTGTTGTTTATCCTTGCCGCGACGGCCCGCCTGGCCGTTACGCTTCTTGCCGGACCCCTCAGCACCGTCCTGGCCTTTCTCCTTGTCCCGCATCTCATATTCAGCCCTCTGCTTCTCAGGAAGGAGCTCAACCTGTCGGCAGTTCTGGAGATCATGGCCTTTGGTGCGATGGATCTTGCAGTATTGCTTGTCGGAGTTTCCTGGCTTCTCGGCATCCGCCAAGGCCCGGCAGGCGACACATCCGGAAATATCCTTGTCGGGGTCATATGCCTTGGTTTTCTTAGCGGAGCCGGCGTCGTCAGATCCCTCGACGGCAAGCACAGCCTTACATTTGCGCTTCCTATTGCGGCGCCGGCCTTTCTTCGCTGGGGCGGCAGTATCCTCATCTGAGGAGTCGGTTTCCACGCCGGCATCTTTGCCGGGGTACTTCCTTCCCTCTTCAGCTCGGGCACATCTGTCAGCAAGAACATAGAGTTCTGCCACATCTTTCACCTTGTTCATTGCCAGTTCTTTGCGCATCTTGCGGTTACGCACGTTCTGATGGAACGCACTGATGATGGCGGCAGGGTGAACATCAGGGATATTGTACTGTACCCGGCTGAACCTCTGTATATACTTGCGCAGACTCTCGCCTCCCTTCTGGGGAGTGACATGCAGGTCGCTTGCTTGGCCATGGGCTTGGTGACCTCCAGTAAAGGCGCCCACAAACTCATGGCACAAATCCGGCGAGGAGGAAATAGAGTCAATCGGCAAGTGCATCAACCACGACATGGCGTTGGGTTTAAGAGCCAATGGAAAGTAATTCTCAAGCACCTTATCGTCGCGGGCTCCGGTGGCTTGCATCGCGATGGTGTAGATGCTGAGGAACTCAGACGGGTGAGTCTTGCCGTTGTACTTTTCACCAACGTCGGGTTTGAAGGTGCGGTGAGTGGGCCACTGGAACTGCCGCAGCTCACGGGTAAAAGCCGGACAGCCTACCTCGTAAGGTAGGCCTCCAGGGCTCTCCGGGGCCGGGTGGTTCACAGCAGGCCCTGCTCGCCTGTCTGACTGGTGGCACGCTCCGCGCTGGCGCTCGATAGTGGTTTGAGCGTCTTCATGGGCTCATTCCCGAAGAACTTGGCGCTGGTCACAGTGGGTCCGCGGGTCAGACGATGCTATGGAGATGTCGTTGCCCGCGACGTCGCGACGAGCCGGCGTCCGCGGTACCGGATGGGGAAGAGGTGAATGCACCATGGTCGCGGCGCCGCCGGCTTTTCCGCCACTGGTCCGCGGGACTCCATCGGAGCGTCGACCCGGGGGCCCCACCGGACATGGTTCGTCTTTGTTGGCCACCGCAACAAGGCTTCGGATAGTGGCTCTCCATTCGTCGAGTTTCCCCGCAGTGGGAGGAAAATCGAGGAGCAACTGCGCGTGCGCCAGGGCCTCTGCTGGCGTCGGTGGCAGCGAAACCAGCACGGATCGCGACGCGCTTCAACTTCGGACCATGTCAGAAGGAGCTCTATCACGACCCCGCGGTCGCATGCCGTTTTCACCAGCGCCTCGGCGAGTGGGCAGGTCTTCTACGTCCCGGGAGTGGCGCTCGGGGCTCTTCCCATAGCAACGCCCGGGATCTTCAACGTGATTACGCCGTTCGTCGCGCGCTGCCTGGGAGGAGCGCGCTGTTGGCGCCGGCGTGGGAGTCTTGGAGGCCCTTGCGTCGCCTTCGGGCGGGGCGGCGATGACCCTGGAAGGCTCCGCTCCACCCGCGAAGGTCTTGGCTCTGCCTTTGGATTTGGCGACGTGTGGCCCGTTACCAGGCACACAAACATCGCCCCCTCCCAAACTCCGGCTGCTGGGATGGTGTTGGTGTTCGCGAGCAGCGCCCCGGGTCCTTTCTGCGACCGGTCCGCTGCTCGCCCACGTCGGGACAAGCTGTCCAGCTTTCGACTGGCCAACCGCCACTGTCATCTTCTTCTTGGGCGCCATGATGATGATGAAGCGCCGAACTAACTGCTAAAGCCGATTCTCACAACTACGCCCCCAACCTGGCGCGCCAGAGATGTCAGTGGGAACAACACCTATGGGATCACAAGAATCCCTACTGTGGTTAGCGGGGCGCGGGGTCATGAGAAGAGCGGATCAAACAGATAGCACATGGTTCGTTTATCCAGGTTCGGGCCGCGAGGATGCGTAAAACCCTACTCCTGCTTTGGTGGATTGTATATCTGTGTTCTTGAGCTAGCTATGGGGCGTGAGGAGCTCCAAAAAGGCGAATCCTTCCTCTGGTCGCCTCGAGCCTCCTTTTATAGAAAAAGGGGTTGCCACAATGGCACACAGGAGGTGGAAAGGGTACAGTGATGCGAGGTTATCCCTCGTATTACATGACAAGGCACATTTAATGCGTCTTGCTTAGGTGTCCTTGCTTTATCGGGGACGGGGGAGAAACCTGTCTCGTCCGTCACCGCTCCTTCTTGTGTCGACACGCGCCCTGGCCAGCGACGCCTGCGATGCCATGTAGGTAGGCAGGCAGCTGAGGTGGAGCAGTGGTGGGTCTTCACGAAGATCTGCATGCCGCCACGCAAGTGCCTGCCCAGCTGGTTGGGTCGGCAGCTGCATGCGAACGGCGGTGGAGGTTTAGTCGGCATGGGCCTGATGGTGGTCCTGCAGATGTCCTTGGCAAGGGCCTTGCCAGGGCCCCGGCAAGGGTCTTGCCGAGGCGCCTGCTGTCATCCCTGGCAAGGGCCTTGCCGGGGGCCTTGTGGTCTTCCTCGGCTGGGATCCCGCCAAAGGTTGTCGTCTCCTTAGTGCGTATCTGATCTTGAATGTCTTCCCAAAGATCTGCATGCCGCCACGGGGATGTCTCCCGAATCCTTGCCCTTTGGGGGCAGTGGACTCAAGGGTGGTTTGCTCCGTAGGCGCGGGACGAGTCGCCGGGGCAATGGTCTTGCCGGGGCTGCTAGAACTGTCTCCCGGCAAGGATCTTGCCGGGGGAGTCCGCTTCGTCCCCTTTGCTCTTCGTGGTCTTGGCCTTGGCGTTGTTCTAGTTCTCTTGAGCTTCGGTCTTACCCTGGCTCACCTCCCTTGCCTTGCTTGGTGTGGTGGTGCCCGTGGCTTAGACTGCCCGTGCACAGTTATAGGGGTACAAAAAGTGTACCCCTCTTTTTGTACACCGACAGGCTATATCGCGACGCAGCTCGAATGAGTCTTGCCCACTGTGTTCGGCCCGGCCGGACTTACTTTTACTATATCCGGCGTGACGATTATCGTCTCGCATAGTGGCGTGCCCTCGTGATCCGTAGATTGATCTTGCATTTTTTGCTTTGTCCTCCAATACGTCTCGCAAGTCTGGCGTATTTCCCCATGCATTTTTATTTGAATGACATCGGGGTGCAGGCTGAGCTTTTGGCTGGAATGTCTCTCTGTCGCGGCCACGAGGTGGCCGATCAGCCGCGTCATACGCCAGGGATGTAGGTTTCGGTGCTTCCTCCTCCAGTCGGGGTAGCAACCTGCACTTTGGGTAACTCTTGGAGGGGCGTTCAAGTTTATACTCCTCGGCCGCCAGGACTTCAGTCCATCTGTCAGCTAGCAAATCTTGATCAGCTTGAAGCTGCTGCTGCTTTTCCTTAAGGCTATTTGCCGTGGCTATAAGCCTGCGCTTGAAGCGCTCTTGTTCGACGGGATCCTCTGGCAAGACGAATTCGTCATCGCCGAGGCTTGCCTCGTCTTCAGAGGGAGGCATGTAATTATCATCCTCCACCTCTCGATCTGCCGCTCTCTCAAGAGGGCTGGCTCCTCCATCCTCCTGCTCTAAATCTTGCTGGAGGGGATTGTTGTTGTCTTCGGCACTGTCCGGAGTGCTATTATGTCGGGACCGGGTTTTCGGGATAATAATTTCCTAGAAAATGGCCCTTGTGCTCACCAGCCCCAGGATTACTGTTAGCTGATGAGGCACCAACTTGATACAAAAACTCCAAGCAAAATACAAGATATGTAGTACAAGACCATTCTGGCCTATGAGTACAACAAATGGTTTCTAGTGGTTGACGGCGGAAGCGGTTTGCGGATCATCAGCGTCTATGGGACTCCATTTCCCACAGGAACAGCTGACCTGGATAACTCCTATCTTCACGAGGCTGCTATCACCACTGCGTAGGTTCCGGGGTTGTCATCGCGACGCTCCTCTCCACGCAAGAAATCTGGCCAAGACAATAGCCAGGGACAAGCCAGTGAGTACTTTTGAATGTACTTGCAAACATTGTGAACACAGGTATAATATAACAAATGATAATCATGCCCTGAAATATTCTATGATCACATGTCCGTTACAAAATAAACATCCATGATGCACGCAGCAGGTTATTCATCTACAACATGAATATGTCGTAAGGGAGTAGAAACAGAATGCATCAATCGTGTGTCTAAAGCGACGCCTCGAAAGGATAATAACATAAACTATGCCTCAGTCGGGCATCTGAGCAACGTCATGTAAAGGGCTTATAAAAGCAATAAGTAGCAAACATGCCACAGTCGGGCGTCTCAGCGACGCCACATAAAGGGCTTTATAAAGTAAATGAATAACAAGCATGCCACAGTCAGGCGTCTCTGCGACGCCACATAAAGGGCTTTATTAAGTAAATGAATAACAAGCATGCCACCGTCGGGCGTCTCTGCGACACCACATAAAGGGCTTATAAAGTAATCTGAATGACAAGTATGCCACAGTCGGGCGTCTCCGCGACACCACATAAAGGGCTTATATGAGAATAATCACAGTGAATATCCAGGAGGTAGAACCGTCCCAGGGATACTCAATAATTCAAATAATGTAAATGGTTAGTTCATAATAATAGTAATCATAATCATCATGAGTCACATGTCATGATCCATGTTTTGGTTTAGCCATCTTTCCTCCCAAGACCGACACTAAGACTGACACTTGACCCATCCCAGACTGTAGTCCTTAACCATGGACACGGCTATTCGAATAGATATAATCTCTGCAGAGGGTGTACTCTTTACCCACGAGTAACGGATTCCTTTAGTTCATCGGGACTAATTCCGTCTACGGTCTTTTAATTGAAAACACACCTGACTACACACACCAGCCTAACTTACCGGTGTCTGGAATCACCCACGACACCCGTTAAGCGAAACTCTAAGTGGGGAGGCTACAACCTCGACTAGCATGGGATCACAAAATTTATAACGCGCGCAAACTAGGGGAGCTACCCCCTTCGGCTCCAACCGAAACACCCATGCCCCCGGACCAGGTGGCATGCCTATCGGATGCAGCCGGTATCTTCCACCATGGCCTCTCTGTATGGTGTGTTCTAGGAAGGGGTTGACAACTGACTGAACCGTACCCTGCCTATGGCAGGGACAAGTGGTAGTACGATACAAGTATGGGGGTTACTAGAACAAGACTCGATCTATGGTCGACTCAGGAGGTTAAAGCATTTCCTGCATGATAAGCATAAGAAATATATCTCACACCAATCAGACAAAACCACCACTCATCATACCTCACCATGCCTTACCGGACACACCCGTCTCGACGAAGAACTAGGGACAAGCTCATGTCTACCCAAGACAGAGGCTTTCCCGGGATCCTTCCGATGGGCATGAAAGGCATACGAGGGTGATTACTATCACAAGCATGTCAAATTTTAACCGCAAGAAATCTTCATTTGCGCACTCATGAGTATGATCATATCGTCACATAAAATAACGAATACTTCGTGTCAAGATGGTGTTGTAACCGTATCAAACAACACACAACAATATTATGCCAGGGTTCAGAATGCTTGCCTTCAAGAGTATGCAAGTGGGGTGCACTTTTTGAAAGTTGTTTCCCTCTCCAAAATCTATATCTATACCTACTATTAAAGGGAATAGGTATTCTTGGTTTGGTTCAGTCCAACTATTAAAGGGAATATATATTCTTGGTTTGGTTCGGTCCTTTTCATTTCGATGGGCCTTTTATGGGCTTCATAGAGTCCGCAAAAAATAATTAGGTCAAAATAAATTAACATTGTGGGAATTTAAACATGACCTCCTATCTGGATCTTCGATGCAACAACCTATGAGTCATTCACATTTACTAAATTCTAACTCGCTCTAAATATATGAGTGACAATCATCATGTTTAAGCAAATGAGCTAATTAAAGAAAGGATTGTCGACTTCAATAAAATATTTAAACGGATGTGGCTAATTAAAAAAGGATTATGGGTAAACCGGTGGAATAACTAAAAGAAAGATTGTGGTCTTAATAAATATAATTTTCAAATAGATGAGGCTAATTAAAGGAAGGACTTGAGGTAAAAAGGTAGGATAGTTAAAAGGAATAATATGTATGCTTCAATGTGTTGGGGATATTAAATTAGAAAAGGAAGGATGTGATTCCCGACTAAAACGGGTGAGGACGTCACGGTAACTAAAGGAAGGATTATACTTAGATGGAATCAGTGGGATATTATGCCCAACAAAGAAAATATGAACACGGCTAAATTGCATCATATTTTTTATGTTCATTTTGTAGAAGGAGCGTTGCAACATTTTTTTATAAGGAATCCGGTGCTGTGGGACATTATACTTGCACAAAACATCAATTTTTCCCGTTGCAACGCACGGGCATATGTGCTAGTCCTATTTAAGAGAAATTCACATTAACACATAGTTTCAAAACAGTACAAAAAAGTTGTTTGAAATTTTTTCAAATAAATATGAAAATAAACGAGACAAAATTTGAGAAACAACAGAAAAAGAATCAAATCAATTGGACTTATATTTAAAAAGTTATAGCCAGTCAAAGTTTAGTCAAAACTCTGTTTTTAGATAAAACAGAAAAAGAAAACGGTTCGAGGAGTAATAAGTTTTCGAGGCAGAGAAGACGTACTCTGGGTTTTACGTCTTCACTTAAAACAGTGCGGGCCGTCACTGGGTCACTGCCAGTGGGTCCCTTGGGCCCACTGGTCAGGTTTGACCAGTCGCCCGCGTTTTCTTTCTCCTCTGGCCGAGCAGAGGCGGGGCTCCGACGATCGCCGTCGATGAACGGCGGCTCCCACGGGCTTTCGAGGGCAGGGATGGATCCGCTAGTCCAGGGCGGTCCTCCCAATGGTCGATAGGTTGGCAGGGGTGGAGGGGGTCGCCGGCGGCAAGCTCTGCGGAGGCCGGTGGCTTCTGGTGGATTGGGGACTCAAGCTACGGTGGCTCTCGATCGAAGATGAGGGGTGGGGTGGCTCCGCAAGGTCAAGGGGAAGAGGATGTGAGCACTGGATGGACGGGGAGGTCCTGCTTGCGATGAATTGAACCGGAGCGTGGCGGCGGCCGAACCTGCCGGAGACGAGGAAGAAAGCATCCCTCCATCGATTGCTGGCTGTGGGAGCGCTAGGGAGATGGCTTGAGGCTGCCTGAGGGTCTGGACGAGCTCGGGGCACCTTATTTATAGCATGACTAGGTCGGTTCCGCGGCGGCCGGGGATAAGATCGATGGTGTGTTACTCCTGTGGCCGATGACGACGTGGCAATGCAGGAGGCGGCTTGGAGGAGCGAATGGATGAGCTCGGGCTGTTCCAGGGGCAGCTGGCGCGCGGCTGTGGCTCGGGCGGCGCTGTCCATGGCAGGAACCTGCTGCGGATGTCGGCGTGCCGCTAAGGGGATCTGACGGCGGCGCTATAGGGCACCAGGGGTGGCTTGGATGGCTCTGATGAGTGGATGAGGACGGGCGTGACTCTGCAGGCGAGCAAAGGCTAGGCAAGTGAACGCGGCGGCTCGGTGCGCGCGCGTGCAAAACGTGCGCTCTGGGCGCGCCTAGAGCACGCTCGCGAGGTGCTCGACGTAATGCCAGCACGTGCTAGAGGGCTTGGATGAGGCTGGGCATTAACAGGTCTAGGTTAGAGTTTGCAAGGAGATTAGTGGACATGGTGGTTTGGTCAGGGGATCAAGTCCACAATGCAAACTAAAAACCAAGCCAAAACTGGCCATGCACACAAGGTGTTTGACAGAATGCTATGTTCATCTAGGAATCTCTTGGGGTGGCCAAAAACTCCAGATCATAGTCTCTTTAGATGATAAAGAGGGTGGCAAGCTTAGTTTGTCAAAAACAAAAACTTGTTAGTGCAAGTTTTTGAGAAAACCAAATCTGGACAGGAAGAAAAGGGCATTATTGCATGTACTTAAAATCCTCCAATGGGCCCAATCTCCTGAAATTAAGGGTTTGGTAGAGTTGTCTCTAAGCAGGAGAAAGATCATGGGCACTAGAGCAAAACAAAATAGGGTTGTAGTAGAAAACACCCAACTGGACCAGAGAGCAAAAGAGGATGATTTGCTCAAATTTTTCAAAGAACACCGGTGGTTTTTTGCATAAATTTGAATTATATACTCCTACTAACATCCCCTAATTTTGGTGGAAACTTTAAAGAAATATTTAAATAGGTTGTAGTGCAATTTTACAAACTGGACCAGATTTGAAAACTTGGGGTAGAGCTCAAAATTTCCAAATGACTAAAAGAAATTTTTGCATAAAAGTGATGTGGGAGCATCCCATGACATCTCCAAATTTTGGTGAAACTTATAACTAATTTTATCAAAGGGTTGTAGTGCAAAAGAGGCTCCAAAACTTATGAAAAATCATTTTTAAAGAAATAAAGCTCAGGGAAAAATAATTATGCAAATAAATCCACTGATAAAAGAAATGTTTTTCTTGAGAGGGCAAACAAGTCCAACAATATTTTTGAAAAGTTTTCACTTGGGGTGAAAACTCCACAATATCAAAGAAACGAGTGGTTCTAAAATCAAAAGATAAATCCACAAAATGGAAATTTAATTTCTTGGCAAAATTTTAATAAACAAATCATGGTTAAAAATTTTGGGGTGTTACATATTATCTCCGGTGCCGGTATCACCACTTTTGCCTTGGCGGGACTTAGAGCGGCGCTGCTGACGTTGGCGCTTGGGTTGCTTCTTGGAGGGGTCATCCTCCGTTGTCTCGTTGCCATTGCCTTCTTTGGGTGTGTCCACATGTATATATCGTATGATGAGGTGGTTGTCCAGTGCCCTGTGGGAAGTGGTTCCTCTTCGACTCCCGCATCGTCGTCCATACCGTCGATGTCTTCGGAGTCGAAGTCGAGCATGTCGGTTAAGTCATCGACAGTGGCTACTAAGTGGGTGGTGGGTGGGTGGCGAATTTCTTCGTCATCCGCATCCCAATCATGCCGGACGTAGTTCGGCCGGGATCCTCCTGACAAGGAGAGAGACCTTAATGAGTTCAGTATGTTGTCGAAGGGCGAGTGCTGAAAAATATCCGCGGAGGTAAACTCCATGATCGGCGCCCAATCGGATTCGATAGGAACGGGCGCAGGCGGTTCGGAGTCCGTGGCCGGAGAAGGATCCGGCAGTTTGGCAACACGGCTCTCGTGAAGGGTAAGGTCGATATTCGGCTCGATCGCCGCAGAGGATATGATCTCCGTAACAGGGTCTATCCACCCATCCACGGATGGCGCAACTAGCTCCGAATTGAGGGTCGGAGCAGCTGCCGGTGCGATCTCCTGAATACGGTCCGATGGTAGAGCTAAATCGTACTCATCGTGACCGCGTGGCGCACAAGGAAGGGGCTCGAATCCGTCGAAGATCAAGTCTCCGCGGATATCGGTCGTGTAGTTTAAGCTTCCAAACCTGACCTGGTGGCCAGGGGCGTAACTTTCGATCTGCTCCAAATGGCCAAGCGAGTTGGCCCGTAGTGTGAAGCCGCCGAACACAAAGATCTGTCCGGGGAGAAAAGTCTCACCCTGGACTGCATCGCTATCGATGATCGTAGGAGCCATCAAGCATAACAGTGACGACACAGAGGAACTCTCAATGAAAGCACCAATGTCGGTGTCAAAACCGGCGGATCTCGGGTAGGGGGTCCCGAACTGTGCGTCTAAGGTGGATGGTAACAGGAGGCAGGGGACACGATGTTTTACCCAGGTTCGGGCCCTCTTGATGGAGGTAAAACCCTACGTCCTGCTTGATTTATTCTTGATGATATGAGTATTACAAGAGTTGATCTACCATGAGATCGGAGAGGCTAAACCCTAGAAGCTAGCCTATGGTCTGATTGTATATTGTCCTACAGACTAAAATCCTCCGGTTTATATAGACACCGGAGGGGGCTAGGGTTACACAGGGTCGGTTACAAAGGAGGAGATATATGTATCTGTATTGCCTAGCTTGCCTTCCACGCCAAGTAGAGTCCCATCCGAACACGAGACAAAGTCTTCAATCTTGTATCTTCATAGTCCCACAGTCCGGCCAAAGGATATAGTCCGGCTATCCGGAGACCCCCTAATCCAGGACTGCCTCACCCTTCTCGGTCACTTACGAGAGTGAGATCTTGTAGATATGATAAGATAATATTTTTGGTATTTTTATGATAAAGAGAAATAAAGATGCAAAGTAAAATAAACGGCAAAGGAAATAACTAAGTATTGATAGATTAATATGATAGAAGATAGACCCGGGGGCCATAGGTTTCACTAGTGGCTTCTCTCAAGAGCATAAGTATTACGGTGGGTAAACGAATTACTGTCGAGCAATTGATAGAATTGAGCACAGTTATGAGAATATCTAGGTATGATCATGTATATAGGCATCATGTCCAAGACAAGTAGACCGAAATGATTCTGCATCTACTACTATTACTCCACACATCAACCGCTATCCAGCATGCATCTAGAGTATTAAGTTCAAGAGAACAGAGTAATGCTTTAAGGAAGATGACATGATGTAGAGGGATAAACTCATGCAATATGATATAAAACCCATCTTTTTATCCTCGATGGAACAATACAATACGTATCGGTTCCCTTTCTGTCACTGGGATCGAACACCACATGATTGAACCCAAAGCTAAGCACTTCTCCCATTGCAAGGAAGATCAATCTAGTAGGCCAAACCAAACTGATAATTCGAAGAGACTTGCAAAGATAAACCAATTGTACATAAAAGAATTCAGAGGAGAATCAAATATTGTTCATAGATAATCTGGATCATAAACCCACAAGTCATCGGACCTCGACAAACAGACCGCAAAAGAAGATTACATCGAATAGATCTCCAAGAAAATTGAGGACAACTTTGTATTGAGATCCAAAGAGAGAGAAGAAGCCATCTAGCTAATAACTATGGACCCGTAGGTCTGAAGTAAACTACTCACACATCACCGGAGAGGCCATGGAGTTGATGTAGAGGCCCTCCGTGATCGATGCCCCCTCCGACGGAGCTCCGAAAAAGGCCCCGAGATGGGATCTCTCAAGTACAGAAGGTTGCAGCGGTGGAATTAGGTTTTTGTGGTGCTCATGGATGTTTGGGGGTACGTGGATATATATAGGAGGAAGAAGTACGTCGGTGGAGCAACAGAGGGCCCACGAGGGTGGAGGGCGCGCCCAGGGGGGTAGGCACGCCCCCCTGCCTCGTGCCTTCCTCCCTTGTTTCTTGACGGCCACTCCAAGTCTCCTGGACCACGTTTGTTGAGAAAATCATGTTCCCGAAGGTTTCATTCCGTTTGGACTCCTTTGATATTCCTTTTCTTCGAAACCCTAAAATAGGCAAAAAATAGCAATTTGGGCTGGGCCTCCGGTTAGTAGGTTAGTCTCAAAAATGATATAAAAGTGTAAAATAAAGCCCATTAACATCCAAAATAGATAATATAATAGCATGGAGCAATCAAAAATTATAGATACGTTGGAGACGTATCAAGCATCCCCAAGCTTAATTCCTGCTCGTCCTCGAGTAGGTAAATGATAAAAGAAGAATTTTTGATGTGGAATTCTTCATAACATATTTCTCAATGTAATTTTTCTGTAATGTGGCATGAATGTTCAGATCCATAAGATTCAAGATAAAAGTTTAATATTGACATAAAAATAATGATACTTCAAGCATACTAACTAAGCAATCATATCTTCTCAAAATAACATGGCCAAAGAAAGTTATCCCTACAAAATCATATAGTCTGGCTATGCTCTATCTTCACCACACAGAATATTTAAATCATGCACAACCCCGATGACAAGCCAAGCAATTGTTTCATACTTTTGATGTTCTCAAACTTTTTCAATCTTCATGCAATATATGAGCGTGAGCCATGGATATAGCACTATGGTGGAATAGAATAGTGGTTGTGGAGAAGACAAAAAAAGAAGATAGTCTCACATCAACTAGGCGTATCAACGGGCTATGGAGATGCCCGTTAATAGATATCAATGTGAGTGAGTAGGGATTGCCATGCAACAGATGCACTAGAGCTATAAGTATATGAAAGCTCAACAAAAGAAACTAAGTGGGTGTGCATCCAACTTGCTTGCTCACGAAGACCTAGGGAATTTTGAGGAAGCCCATCATTGGTATATACAAGCCAAGTTCTATAATGAAAAATTCCCACTAGTATATGAAAATGATATCATTGGAGACTCTCTATATGAAGAACATGGTGCTACTTTGAAGCACAAGTGTGGAAAAAGGACAGTAACATTGTCCCTTCTCTCTTTTTCTCTCATTTTTTTTCATTTGGGCCTTCTCTTCTTCTTTTTTTTGGCCTCTTTTCTTTTTTTCTTTTTTTTCTCTTTTTCGTCCGGAGTCTCATCCCGACTTGTGGGGGAATCATAGTCTCCATCATCCTTTCCTCACTTGGGACAATGCTCTAATAATGTTGATCATCACACTTTATTTACTTACAACTCAAGAATTACAAATCAATACTTAGAACAAAATATGACTCTATGTGAATGCCTCCTGCGGTGTACTGGGATGTGCAATGATGCATGAGTGACATGTATGAAAATTATGAACGGTGGCTATGCCACAAATACAATGTCAACTACATGATCATGCAAGCAATATGAAAATGATAAAGTGTGTCATAATAACGGAACGATGGAAAGTTGCATGGCAATATATCTCGGAATGGCTATGGAAATGCCATAATAGGTAGGTATGGTGGTTGTTTTGAGGAAGGTATATGGTGGGTTTATGGTACCGGCGAAATTTGCGCGATACTAGAGAGGTTAGCAATGGTGGAAGGGTGAGAGTGTGTATAATCCATGGACTCAACATTAGTCATAAAGAACTCACATATTTATTGCAAAAATCTATTAGTTATCGAAACAAAGTATTACGCACATGCTCCTAGGGGGATAGATTGGTAGGAAAAGACCATCGCTCGTCCCCGACCGCCACTCATAAGGAAGACAATCAATAAATAAATCATGCTCCGACTTCATCACATGGCGGTTCACCATATGTGCATGCTACGGGAATCACAAACTTAAACACAAGTATTTCATAAATTCACAACTACTCAACTAGCATGACTCTAATATCACCATCTCCATATCTCAAAATAATTATCAAGTATCAAACTTCTCATAGTATTCAATGCACTTATATGAAAGTTTTTATTATTGCCATGTTGTTCTAAAGGACTCTCAAAAATAATATAACTGAAGCATGAGAGAACAATAGTTTCTATAAAAAAATCCACCACCATGCTCTAAAAGATATAAGTGAAGCACTAGAGCAAAAACTATATAGCTCAAAAGATATAAGTGAAGCACATAGAGTATTCTAATAAATTTCAAATCATGTGAGTCTCTCTCAAAAGGTGTGTACAGCAAGGATGATTGTGGTAAACTAAAAATCCAAGACTCAAATCACATAAGACGCTCCAGGCAAAACACATATCATGTGGTGAATAAAAATATAGCTCCAACTAAAGTTACCGATAGACGAAGACGAAAGAGGGGATGCCTTCCAGGGCATCCCCAAGCTTAGGCTTTTTGGTGTCCTTGAGTTTTACCTTGGGGTGCCATGATCATCCCCAATCTTAGTCTCTTGCCACTCCTTGTTCCATAATCCATCAAATCTTTACCCAAAACTTGAAAACTTCACAACACAAAACTCAAAATAGAAAATCTCGTGAGCTCTGTTAGCGAAAGAAAACAAAACACCACTTCAAGGTACTGTAATGAACCCATTATTTATTTATATTGGTGTTAAACCTACTGTATTCCAACTTATCTATGGTTTATAAACTCTTTTACTAGCCATAGATTCATCAAAATAAGCAAACAACACAAGAAAAACAGAATCTGTCAAAAACAGAACAGTCTGTAGTAATATGTAGCTAACTCAAGTTCTGGAACCCCAAAAATTATAAAATAAATTGCTGGACGTGAGGTAATCATCTTCAAAAAGAATTAACTAAATATCACCTTTCAAATAAAAATGGCAGCAATTCTCGTGAGCGCTAAAGTTTCTGATTTTTACAGCAAGATCAAAAAGACTTTCCCCAAGTATTCCCAACGGTTCTACTTGGCACAAACACTAATTAAACACAAAAAACACAACCAAAACAGAGGCGGGTTAAATTATTTATTGAATAACAGCAATGAAAAATATTGGGTTGTCTCCCAATAAGCGCTTTTCTTTAAAGTCTTTTAGCTAGGCATAAGATTTCAACGATGCTCACATGAAAGACGAGATTTGAAGCACAAAGAGAGCATCATAAAACACGTGACAAACACATCTAATTCTAACATACTTCCTATGCATAGGCATCTTATAGGCAAACAAATTATCAAGGCAAGCAAAAACTAGCATATGCAAGGAAGCGGAAAGAAACAATAGCAATCTCAACATAACGAGAGGTAATTTAGTGACATGAAAATTTCTACAATCATATTTTCCTCTCTCATAATAATTACATGTGGGATCATAAGCAAATTCAACAAAATAGCTATCACATAAAATATTTTCAACATGATCCACATGCATGCAAAGTTGACACTCTTCCAAAATAGTGGGATTAACATTAACTAAAGTCATGACCTCCCCAAACCCACTTTTATCAAAAATACCATAAGATTGAACATTCTCCAAATATGTGGGATCTAAAATTGACACTCTTTCAAACCCACTTTCAGTAATATTGCAAACACTATTATCAATCTCATATTCATCATGGGGCTTAAATAATTTTTCAAGATCATAAGAAGAATCACCCCAATCATGATCATTGCAACAAGTAGTAGACATAGCAAAACTAGCATCCCCAAGCTTAGGGTTTTGCATATTATAAGCATAATTAACATTAATAGAATTTATACTATCATCATTGCAATCATGTGTTTTGTTCAAGGATCCATCATGAATCACTCCATAAAGTACTTCATCACAATTTTCAGATTCACGAATTTCAAGCAAAACTTCATAAAGATAATCTAGTGCACAAGACTCACTAGCAATTGGTTCATAATAATTGAATCTCTTAAAAAGATTAGCAAGCGGATGAGGATCCATAGATCTTAGGTTCTCTGTTTAGCAATAAATAATCTACTATTCCAACCAAACGAGTAAACGAACCAAGTAAGACATCAAAGCAAACGAAAGGACGAACAGAAGAAGGGGAACGGAAAAAAGGGCGAATAAAACGGCAAGGTTGAAGTGGGGGAGAGGAAAACGAGAGCCAAATGGCAAATAATGTAATGCGAGGGATAAGAGTTTATGATGGGTACTTGGTATGTATTGACTTGTGCATAGACTCCGGCAATGGTGCCAGTAATGGCTCACTGTCGGGAGTCAAATCTTGACTTGACTTGGCGCGAATCTCCCCGGCAACAGCGCCAGAAATCCTTCTTGCTACCTCTTGAGCATTGTGTTAGTTTTCCCTTGAAGAGGAAAGGGTGATGCGGTAAAGCAGCATAAGTATTTCCCTCAGTTTTTGAGAACCAAGATATCAATCCAGTAGGAGATCACGCTCAAGTCCCACGCACCTACACAAACAAATAAGAACCTCGCAACCAACGTGATAAAGGGGATGTCAAGCCCTTCTCGATTACTTACGAGAGTGAGATATGATAGATATGATAATATAATATTTTTGGTATTTTTATGATAAAGAGAAATAAATATGCAAAGTAAAATAAACGGCAAAGGAAATAACTAAGTATTTACAGATTAATATGATAGAAGATAGACCCGGGGGCCATAGGTTTCACTAGTGGCTTCTCTCAAGAGCATAAGTATTACGGTGGGTAAACGAATTACTGTCGAGCAATTGATAGAATTGAGCACAGTTATGAGAATATCTAGGTATGATCATGTATATAGGCATCATGTCCAAGACAAGTAGACCGAAACGATTCTGCATCTACTACTATTACTCCACACATCGACCGCTATCCAGCATGCATCTAGAGTATTAAGTTCAAGAGAACAGAGTAATGCTTTAAGGAAGATGACATGATGTAGAGGGATAAACTAATGCAATATGATATAAAACCCATCTTTTTATCCTCGATGGCAACAATACCACATGATTGAACCCAAAGCTAAGCACTTCTCCCATTGCAAGGAAGATTAATCTAGTAGGCCAAATCAAACTGATAATTTGAAGAGACTTGCAAAGATAAACCAATCGTACATAAAAGAATTCAGAGGAGAATCAAATATTGTTCATAGATAATCTGGATCATAAACCCACAATTCATCGGACCTCGACAAACACACCGCAAAAGAAGATTACATCGAATAGATCTCCAAGAAAATTGAGGACAACTTTGTATTGAGATCCAAAGAGAGAGAAGAAGCCATCTAGCTAATAACTATGGACCCGTAGGTCTGAAGTAAACTACTCACACATCACCGGAGAGGCCATGGAGTTGATGTAGAGGCCCTCCGTGATCGATGCCCCCTTCGGTGGAGCTCCGAAAAAGGCCCCGAGATGGGATCTCTCGAGTACAGAAGGTTGCGGTGGTGGAATTAGGTTTTCGTGGTGCTCCTGGATGTTTGGGGGTACGTGGATATATATAGGAGGAAGAAGTACATCGGTGGAGCAATGGAGGGCCCACGAGGGTGGAGGGCGCGCCCAAGGGGTAGGCGTGCGCCCCTACCTCGTGCCTTCCTCCCTTGTTTCTTGACGGCCACTTCAAGTCTCCTGGATCACGTTTGTTGAGAAAATCACGTTCCCGAAGGTTTCATTCCGTTTGGACTCTGTTTGATATTCCTTTTCTTTGAAACCCTAAAATAGGCAAAAAAACAGCAATTTGGGTTGGGCCTCCGATTAGTAGGTTAGTCCCAAAATGATATAAAAGTGTAAAATAAAGCCCATTAACATCCAAAATAGATAATATAATAGCATGGAGCAATCAAAAATTATAGATACGTTGGAGACGTATCAATAACCAATAGCGGAACCTGGATGCTCATATTGGCTCCTACATATTCTACAAAGATCTTTATCGGTCAAACCGCATAACAACATACGTTGTTCCCTTTGTCATTGGTATGTTACATGTCCGAGATTCGATCATCGGTATCATCATACCTAGTTCAATCTCGTTACCGGCAAGTCTCTTTACTCGTTCCGTAATGCATCATCCCGCAACTAACTCATTAGTCACATTGCTTGCAAGGCTCATAGTGATGTATATTACAGAGAGGGCCCAGAGATACCTCTCCGATAGATGGAGTGACAAATCCTAATCTCGATCTATGCCAACTCAACAAACACCATCGGAGACACCTGTAGAGCATCTTTATAATCACCCAGTTACGTTGTGACGTTTGATAGCACACAAGGTGTTCCTCCGGTATTCGGGAGTTGCACTCATAGTCAGAGGAACATGTATAAGTCATGAAGAAAGCAGTAGAAATAAAACTGAACGATTATTATGCTAAGCTAATGGATGGGTCTTGTCCACCACATCATTCTCTAATGATGTCATCCCGCAACTAACTCATTAGTCACATTGCTTGCAAGGCTTATAGTGATGTGCATTACCGAGAGGGCCCAGAGATACCTCTCCGACAATGGGAGTGACAAATCCTAATCTTGATCTATGCCAACTCAACAAACACCATCGGAGACAACTGTAGAGCATCTTTATAATCACCCAGTTACATTGTGACGTTTGATAGCACACTAAGTGTTCCTTCGGTATTCGGGAGTTGCATAATCTCATAGTCATAGGAACATGTATAAGTCATGAAGAAAGCAATAGCAATAAACTAAACGATCATTATGCTAAGCTAACGGATGGGTCTTGTCCATCACATCACTCCATAATGATGTGATCCCGTTCATCAAATGAGAACATATGTCCATGGCTAGGAAACTTAACCATCTTTGATTAACGAGCTAGTCAAGTAGAGGCATACTAGGGACACTCTGTTTGTCTATGTATCCACACATGTACTAAGTTCCCGGTTTATACAATTCTAGCATGAATAATAAACATTTATCATGATGTAAGGAAATATAAATAACAACTTTATTATTGCCTCTAGGGCATATTTCCTTCAGTCTCCCACTTGCACTAGACTCAATAATCTAGTTCACATCGTCATGTGATTTAACACCAATAGTTCACATCTTTATGTGATTAGTTCACATCTCCATGTGACTAACACCCAAAGGTTTTACTAGATTCAATAATCTAGTTCACATCGCTATGTGATTAACACCCAAAGAGTGATCATGTTTTTCTTGTGAGAGAAATTTAGTCAACGGGTCTGCCACATTCAGAGTCATATGTATTTTGCAAATGTTCTATGTCTACAATGCTTTGCACGGAGCTACTCTAGCTAATTGCTCCCACTTCCAATATGTATCTAGATCGAGACTTAGAGTCATCTAGATCGGTGTCAAAGCTTGCATCGACGTAACCCTTTACGACGAACTCTTTGTCACCTCCATAACTGAGAAACATTTCCTTATTCACTAAGGATATTTTTGACCGCTATTCAGTGATCCACTCCTGGATCACTATTGTACCCTCTTGCCAACTTATGGTGAGGTACACAATAGGTCTGGTACACAGCATAGCATACTTTATAGAACCTATGACTGAGGCATAGGGAATGACTTTTCATTCTCTTTCTATTTGCTGCCGTGGTCGGTTTTTGAGTCTTTACTCAACTTCACATCTTGCAACACAGGCAAGAACTCCTTTGATTGTTCCATTTTGAACTACTTCAAAATCTTGTCAAGGTATTGAAAATATATCAAGCGTCTTGATCTATCCCTATAGATCTTGATGCTCAATATGTAAGTAGCTTCACTGAGGTGTTTCTTTGAAAAACTCCTTTCAGACACTCCTTTATGCTTTTCAGAAAATTCTACATTATTTCCTATCAACAATATGTCATTGATAACCCACAAGTATAGGGGATCAATTGTAGCCTCTTTCGATAAGTAAGAGTGTTGAACCCAACCAGGAGCTAAAGGTAGAACAAATATTCCCTCAAGTTCTATCGACCACCGATACAACTCTACGCACGCTTAACGTTCGCTTTACCTAGAACAAGTATGAAGCTAGAAGTACTTTGTAGGTGTTGTTGAATAGGTTTGCAATAATATAAAGAGCACGTAAATAAAAACTAGGGGCTGTTTAGATAAAGACACAATAAAGTTAGTATAGCGAGTGTGGAAAAGTGGTGGTAGGATTTGCGAAATTGTCCCTAAGCAATTGACTACTTTACTAGACCGATATCAAGTTTTATGTGGGAGAGGCCACTGCTAGCATGTCATCCCTGACTTGGAATTCTATGCACTTAAGATTGGAACTATTAGCAAGCATCCGCAACTACTAACGTTCATTAAGGTAAAACCCAACCATAGCATTAAGATATATTGGTCTCCCTTCAATCCCGTATGCATCAATTTATATGCTAGGTTGAAGCTTCTGTCACTCTTGCCCTCCAATACATAGTCCTATCAACATACAACTAGCCCTATGGTGTGATCCACGCGCTTTCTCATATGATGGGCACCAAAGGACAGCAACATAACCACAAGCAAATTAAACCAATCATAGCAATTCACCAATTACCGATAGGACAACGAAAATCTACTCAGACATCATAGGATGGCGACACATCATTGGATAATAATATGAAGCATAAACACCATGTTCAAGTAGAGGGTACAGCGGGTTGCGGGACAGTGGACCGCTGTAGATAGATGGGGGAAGGTGATGAAGATGTTGGTGAAGATGACGGAGGTGTTGGTGTAGATCGCCGTCACACGATGATGGCTCCGACGGTGTTCCGGCGCCATCAGGAGAGAGGGGGAGAGGGCCCCCCTTCTTCTTCTTCTTCCTTGACCTTCTCTCTAGATGGGAGAAGGGTCTCCCCTCTGGTCCTTGGCTTCCATGGCGGCGGAGGGGCGAGAGCCCCTCCGAGATTGGATCTGTCTCTCTATCTCTCTCTGTTTCTGTGTTCCCTGATTCTGCCGTTTCACCGTTTCTTATATTCCCGGGGATCCGTAACTCCGATTGGGCTGAAATTTTAACACGGTTTCTATCCAGATATTGGCTTGCTTGCGGCGAAAGAAGGGCACCAACCGCCTTACAGGGTGGCCACGAGGGTCTGGGGTGCACCCCCCTGCCTCGTGGCCCCCTCGGGCATCGTCTCGCGTTGATTCTTCTTCCCAAAAATCACATATATTCCAAAAAAATCTCCGTAAGTTTTTAGCCCGTTTGGACTCCGTTTGATATGGATTTTCTGCGAAACAAAAAACATGCAACAAACAGGAACTGACACTGGGCACTGGATCAATATGTTAGTCCCAAAGTTAGAATAAAAAGTTGCCAAAAGTATATGAAAGTTGTATAATATTGGCATGGAACAATCAAAAATTATAGATACGACGGAGACGTATCAGCATCCCCAAGCTTAATTCCTGCTCGTCCTCGAGTAGGTAAATGATAAAAAAGATAATTTTTGATGTGGAATGCTACCTAGCATAATCTTGATCATGTAATCTATATTAAGACACGAGTGATTCAAAGCAATAGTCTATCATTTGACATTAAGACAATAATACTTCAAGCATACTAATAAAGCAATCATGTCTTTTCAAAATAACATGGCCAAAGAAAGTTATATCTACAAAATCATATGGTCTGGCTATGCTCCATCTTCACCACAAAAAGTATTCAAATCATGCACAACCCCGATGACAAGCCAAGCAATTGTTTCATACTTTTGATGTTCTCAAACCTTTTCAACTTTCATGCAATACATGAGCGTGAGCCATGGATATAGTACTATAGGTGGAATAGAATATGATGATGGAGGTGGTGTGGAGAAGACAAAAAGGGAGAAAGTCCCACATCAACGCGGCTAATCAACAGGCTATGGAGATGCCCATCAATTGTTGTCAATGTGAGGAGTAGGGATTTCCATGCAACGGATGCACTAAGAGCTATAAGTGTATGAAAGCTCAAACTGAAACTAAGTGGGTGTGCATCCAACTTGCTTGCTCATGAAGACCTAGGGCATTTGAGGAAGCCCATCGTTAGAATATACAAGCCAAGTTCTATAATGAAAATTCCCACTAGTATATGAAAGTGATAACTCAAGAGACTCTCTATATGAAGAACATGGTGCTACTCTGGAGCACAAGTGTGGTAAAAGGATAGTAACATTGCCCCTTCTCTCTTTTTCTCTCATTTTTTTGTTTTTTTGTTTTTTGTTTTTTGGGCCTTCTCTTTTTTCCCTTTTTTCTCTTTTTTCGTCCGGAGTCTCATCCCGACTTGTGGGGGAATCATAGTCTCCATCATCCTTTCCTCACTGGGGCAATGCTCTAATAATGATGATCATCACACTTTTATTTACTTACAACTCAATATTACAACTCGGTGTCTAGAACAAAGTATGACTCGATATGAGTGCCTCCGGCGGTGTACCGGGATGTGCAATGATCTAGCGTAGCAAAGATATCAAAAAACGGACAAGCCATGAAAATATCATGCTAGCTATCTTACGATCATGCAAAGCAATATGACAATGAATGCTCAAGTCATGTATATGATGATGATGGAAGTTGCATGGCAATATATCTCAGAATGGCTATGGAAATGCCATGGTCGGTAGGTATGGTGGCTATTTTGAGGAAGATATAACGAGGCTTATGTGTGATAGAGCGTATCGTATCACGGGGTTTGGATGCACCGGCGAAGTTTGCAGCAACTGTCAAGGTGAGAAAGGGCAATGCACGGTACCGAAAAGGCTAGCAATGATGGAAGGGTGAGAGTGCGTATAATCCATGGACTCAACATTACTCATAAAGAACTCACATACTTATTGCAAAAATCTATTAGTCATAGAAACAAAGTACTACGCGCATGCTCCTAGGCGGATAGATTGGTAGGACAAGACCATCGCTCGTCCTCGACCGCCACTCATAAGGAAGACAATCAATAAATACCTCATGCTTCAACTTCGTTACATAACGGTTCACCATACGTGCATGCTACGGGAATCACAAACTTCAACACAAGTATTTCTACAATCCACAACTACCCACTATCATGAATATAATATCACCATCTTTATATCGCAAAACTATTGCAAGGAATCAAACATATCATATTCAGTGATCTACAAGTTTTATGTAGGATTTTATGACTACCCATGTGAATGACCAATTCCTATCAACTCTCTAAATAAATATAAGTGAAGCAAGAGAGTTTAATTCTTTCTACAAAAGATATGCCCACGCTCTAACAAATATAAGTGAAGCAAAAGAGCATTCTACAAATGGCGGTTTTCTATGTGAAGGGAAACATGCAATCCAAACTTCAAATGATATAAGTGAAGCACATGAAGCATTCTATAAAGCCATACTCAAAAGATATAAGTGAAGTGCAAAGAGCATTAAATAAATCAACCATGGACTATCTCATACCAGCATGGTGCATCAAAGAAAAGTGAAAACTAAATGCAAAAGACGCTCCAAGATTTGCACATATCACATGAACGAAACGAAACCGAGAACATGCCGATACTTGTTGAAGAAAGATGTGATGCCTTCCGGGGCATCCCCAAGCTTAGACGCTTGAGTCTCCTTGAATATTTACTTGGGGTGCCTTGGGCATACCCAATCTTGAGCTCTTGCCTCTCCTCCTTCTCCTAATATCAAGACCTCCTCGATCTTTGATCACTTCATCCACACAAAACTCAACAGAAAACTCGGTAAGATCCGTTACTATAATAAAGCAAATCACTACTCTAAGTACTGTTGAAAACCAATTCATATTTTGTTTTGCATTGTAGCTACTGTAATATAACTTTTCCATGGCTTAATCCAATGATAGAAATCGATAGTTTCATCAAAACTAGCAAACTATGCATCAAAAACAGAATCTGTCTTAAACAGGACAGTCTGTAGTAATCTGAGCATTCACCATACTTCTGGTACTCCAAAAATTCTGAAAAAAATATGAAAAATAAAAAATTTGTATATAAAGACAGTGCAAAACGTTTCAGAACTGTTTGACATTCCAGTAAAAAATGTAAAATCGCGCACTACAGCCAAAGTTTCTGTTCTGCACCGCACAAACCAACAAGCAATGTAAACATCCTAAAGGCAAATCTTGGCACATTATTTTTATTTTTAAACTTTATAAAATCACACAACAGAAATAAATGACTCTCTAAAACTTCCGGGTTGTCTCCCTGGCAGCGCTTTCTTTAAAGCCATTAAGCTAGGCATATAGTGCTCAAGTAATGGATCCACCCGGATCCCAGGGTATATCAAAGCCAATTTTAATTAACAAGGATTTGTGATTTAGTAGTGAGCACAAAGTAACATATATCATGCAACAATGAAGTCTAACTCTCTTCCTATGCATTGGCATGTCATAAAAGAACAATTCATGCACACGTAGTAAAGGCCAATGCATAGTATAAACAGTTTCTTGCAATTTTATCATATTGGAAACATGGAGAGGCGGAGATGTAGTTCTTCTCTCATAATAATTGCAACTAGGAGCAGCAAGCACATGCATATTATATTCATCAAAATTACCATGTGCAACAGTAAAACGCAACCCATCAATATAATCCTTAATAAGGGCAAACTTCTCCGATATAGTGTAGTCGGGATAATTCAAAAATATAATAGGACTATCATGCGTGGGTGCAATAGCAACAATTTCACGTTTAACATAAGGAAATATATCAAGTTCATCTCCATAAGCATAATTCATATTGGCATCTTGGCCACAATCATAGCAAGCATCATCAAAAAGGGATATTTCAAAAGAATCAATGGGATCATAACAATCATCATAGCAATCATCCTTCGGTAAGAACGAAGGGAAATTAAACAATGTATGAGTTCAAGAGTTACTCTCATTATAAGGTGGGCACGGGTAGCTAATCCGCTCTTCCTCATTTTGTTCTTCGCTCTCCTCATCATCTTTTTCATCCAATGAGCCCACAGTTTCATCAATTCCTTCTTCCATAGACTCCTGCAAAATATTAGGCTCTTCTTGGATAGCGGAGGAGTCCTCAATATATGGTTTAACATGGGCATTAGAAGCATAATTATCATAACAATATTTAAGTATGCAAAAAAATTCGGATCTGTAAAGAGTAGCATCGTACTTTCCAATCAAAGAAGCAATTTCATAAGCACCCTTAAAAGCAACAAATTCTTCAATTTGTTGAACATCATAGTAATTGTAAACACCCTTAGCATACGAATATATGATTCCATTATCACTAAACTCATATTTGTAGGGAAGGTGTTTATTAGGTCTTTAGAACAACAAGTAAAATCATATATTTCACATAAATTCCAAGCATAGCATTGCAAACAATGAATTTGATCCAGTAAAAAATTCCCTTTTTGAGATAAGCGGTGTCGCACATAACAAGCATGTCCATCTAAAGATTTGCCCTCCACTAAGCTAGTTGGGGTTTTAGCACGAGCACAAAGGGATCGAAGATGATCCAAGTAAAAAGCTTCAGGAGTGTGATAGATTTTGAGTGGTTCTTCAACCATTGGTTCAGTAGGTACCGCTAATTTTTTTGGGTATTTTGCGTTTCCTACCCATAACTAAAGATACAAAACAAGATCACAAAATGAAATGTACTTAGTGATAAAGCAAACAAGCACACATGAGAATATTCACCCCACGCTATAACTCCCCGGCAACGGCGCCAGAAAAAGGTCTTGATAACCCACAAGTATAGGGGATCAATTGTAGCCTCTTTCGATAAGTAAGAGTGTCGAACCCAACAAGGAGCTAAAGGTAGAACAAATATTCCCTCAAGTTCTATCGACCACCGATACAACTCTACCCACGCTTAACGTTCGCTTTACCTAGAACAAGTATGAAGCTAGAAGTACGTTGTAGGTGTTGTTGGATAGGTTTGCAAGAATATAAAGAGCACGTAAATAAAAGCTACGGGTTGTTTAGATAAAGACACAATAAAGTTAGTATAGCGAGTGTGGAAAAGTGGTGGTAGGAGTTGCGAAATTGTCCCTAAGCAATTGACTACTTTACTAGACCGATAGCAAGTTTTATGTGGGACAGGCCACTGCTAGCATGTCATCCCTGAGTTGGAATTCTATGCACTTAAGATTGTAACTATTAGCAAGCATCCGCAACTACTAACGTTAATTAAGGTAAAACCCAACCATAGCATTAAGATATATTGGTCCCCCTTCAATCCCATATGCATCAATTTCTATGCTAGGTTGAAGCTTCTGTCACTCTTGCCCTCCAATACATAATCCTATCAACATACAACTAACCCTATGGTGTGATCCACGCGCGTGCTCATATGATGGGACCAAAGGACAACAACATAACCACAAGCAAATTAAACCAATCATAGCAATTCACCAATTACCGATAGGACAACGAAAATCTACTCAGACATCATAGGATGGCAACACGTCATTGGATAATAATATGAAGCATAAAGCACCATGTTCAAGTAGAGGGTACAGCGGGTTGCGGGAGAGTGGACCGCTATAGATAGATGGGGAAGGTGATGAAGATGTTGGTGAAGATGACAGAGGTGTTGGTGTAGATCGTTGTCACGCGATGATGGCCCCGGCGGCGTTCCGGTGCCACCGGAAGAGAGGGGGAGAGGGCCTCCTTCTTCTTCTTGTTCCTTGACCTTCTACCTAGATGGGAGAAGGGTCTCACCTCTGGTCCTTGGCTTCCATGGTGGCGGAGGGGCGAGAGCCCCTCCGAGATTGGATCTGTCTCTCTATCTCTCTCTGTTTCTGTGTTCCCTGATTCTGCCCTTTCACCGTTTCTTATATTTCCGGAGATCCGTAACTCCGATTGGGCTGAAATTTTAGCACGATTTCTATCCGGATATTGGATTTGTTGCGGCGAAAGAAGGGCACCAACCACCTTATGGGGTGGCCACGAGGGTCAAGGGCGCGCCCACCCTCCTAGGGCGTGCCCCCTACCTCGTGCCCCCCTCGGGCATCGTCTCACGTTGATTCTTCTTCCCAAAAATCACATATATTCCAAAAAAATCTCCGTAAGTTTTTATCCCGTTTGGACTCCGTTTGATATGGATTTTCTGCAAAACAAAAAATATGCAACAAACAAGAACTGGCACTGGGCACTGGATCAATATGTTAGTCCGAAAAATAGAATAAAAAGTTGCCAAAAGTATATGAAAGTTGTATAATATTGGCATGGAACAATCAAAAATTATAGATAAGATGGAGACGTATCAGTCATTCACATATACTTATCAGAAATGTTGTAGTGCTCCCACTCACTTTCTTGTAAATATAGGCTTCACCACAAGTCTGTATAAAACCATATGCTTTGATCACTTTATTAAAGCATATATTCCAACTCTGAGATGCTTGCACCAGTCCATTGATGGTTCGCTGGAGCTTGCTCACTTTGTTAGCACCTTTAGGATCAACAAAACCTTCTGGTTGCATCATATACAACTCTTCTTTAAGAAATCCATTAAGGAATGCAGTTTTGACATCCATTTGCCAGATTTCATAAAATGCGGCAACTGCTAACATGATTCAGACAGACTTTTAAGCATCGATACGAGTGAGAAAATCTCATCATAGTCAACACCTTCAACTTGTCGAAAACATTTTGCGACAATTCGAGCTTTGTAGATAGTAACACTACTATCAGCGTCCGTCTTCCTCTTGAAGATCCATTTATACTCAATGACTCATCGATCATCGGGCAAGTCAATCAAAGTCCATACTTTGTTCTCATACATGGATCCCATCTCAAATTTCATGGCCTCGAGCCATTTTGCGGAATCTGGGCTCATCATCGCTTCCTCATAGTTCGTAGGTTCGTCATGGTCTAGTAACATGACTTCTAGAACTGGATTACCATACTCTGGTTGACCTATGAGGTTTGGTAGTAACTTGATATGAAGTTTCATGATCATCATCATTAGCTTCCTCACTAATTGGTGTAGGAATCACTGGAACTGATTACTGCGTTGAACTACTTTCCAATTCGGGAGAAGGTACAATTACCTCATCAAGTTCTACTTTCCTCCCACTCACTTCTTTCGAGAGAAACTCCTTCTCTAGAAAGGGTCCATTCTTAGCAACAAAATATCTTGCCTTCGGATCTGTGATAGAAGGTGTACCCACCAGTTTTTTTGGGTATCCTATGAAGACGCACTACTCCGATTTGCTTATCAGTTTAAAACTTTTTTACATAAGCATCACAACCCCAAACTTTAAGAAACGACAGCTTTGGTTTCTTGCCAAACCATAGTTCATACGTTGTCATCTCAACGGATTTATATGGTACCCTATTTAACGTGAATGCAGCTGTCTCTAATGCATAACCACAGAACGATAGTGGTAAGTCGGTAAGAGACATCATAGATCACACCATATCTTAATAAAGTGCGGTTACGACGTTCGGACACACCATTACACTGTGGTGTTCCAGGTGGCGTGAGCTGCGAAACTATTCCACATTGTTTCAAATGAAGACCAAACTCATAACTCAAATATTCACTTCCACGATCAGATCGTAGAAACTTTATTTTCTTGTTATGATGATTTTCTACTTCACTCTGAAATTCTTTGAACTTTTCAAATGTTTCATACTTATGTTTTATTTAGTAGATATACCTATATCTGCTCAAATCATCTGTGAAGGTCAGAAAATAATGATACCCACCGCGAGCCTCAACACTCATCGGACCGCATACATCAGTATGTATTATTTCCAATAAGTCGGTTGCTCGCTCCATTGTTCCGGAGAACGGAGTCTTAGTCATCTTTCCCATGAGGCATGGTTCGCAAGCATCAAGTGATTCATAATCAAGTGATTTCAAAAGCCCATCAGCATGGAGTTTCTTCATGCGCTTTACACCAATATAACCTAAATGGTAGTGCCACAAATATGTTGCACTATCATTATCAACTTTGCATATTTTGGCATCAATATTATGAATATGTGTATCATTACGATCGAGATTCAATAAACCATTTATATTAAGTGTATGACCATAGAAGGTTTTATTCATGTGGAACAACAATTATTCTTTGACTTAAATGAATAACTGTATTGCAAAAACATGATCCAATCATATTCATGCTCAACACAAACACCAAATAACATTTGTTTTGGTCCAACACTAATCTTGAAGGTAGAGGGAGTGTGCGATGGTGATCTTATCAACCTTGGAATCATTTCCAACACACATCGTCACTTTGCCGATAACTAGTCTGTGTTCATTCTACAACTCCTGTTTTTAGTTACTACTCTTAGAAACTAAACCATTATCAAATATTGAGGGGTTGCTATAAACACTAGTAAAGTACACATCAATAACATGTATATCAAATATAATTTTGTTCACTTTGCCATCCTTCTTATCCTCCAAGTATCTAGGGCAGTTCCACTTCCAGTGACCATTTCCTTTGTAGTAGAAGCACTCAGTTTCAGGATTGGGTCTAGCTTGGTGCTTCTTCATGGGAGTGGCAACTTGCTTGCTATTCTTCTTGAAGTTCCCTTTCTTTCCCTTGCCCTTTTACTTGAAACTAGTGGTCTTGTCAACCATCAACATTTGATGCTTTTCTTGATTTCTACCTTCGTCGATTTCAGCATTACGAAGATCTCGGGAATCGCTTTCGTCATCCCTTGCATTTTATAGTTCATCACGAAGTTCCAGTAACTTGGTGATAGTGACTAGAGAACTCTGTCAATCACTATCTTATCTGGAAGATTAACTTCCACTTGATTCAAGTGATTGTAGTACTCAGACATTCTGAGCACATGCTCACTAGCTGAGTTATTCTCCTCCATCTTGTAGGCAAAGTACTTTGTCAGAGGTCTCATACCTCTTAACATGGGCATGAGTCTGAAATACGAATTTCAACTCTTGGAACATCTCATATGCTCCATGGCGTTCAAATTTTTTTTGAAGTCCTGGTTCTAAGCCGTAAAGCATGGCGCACTAAACTATCAAGTAGTTATCATACCGAGCTTGCCAAACGTTCATAACGTCTGCATCTGCTCCTGCAATAGGTCCGTCACCTAGCAATGCATCAATGACATAATTCTTCTGTGCAGCAATGAGGATAATCCTCAGATCATGGACCTAGTCCGCATCATTGCTACTATCATATTTCAACATAGTTTTTCTCTAGGAACATATCAAAAATAAACGGGGAGCTACATCGCGAGCTATTGATCTACAACATAGTTATGCAAATACTATCAGGACTAAGTTCATGATAAATTAAAGTTCAATTAATCATATTACTGAAGAACTCCCACTTAGATAGACATCCCTCTAATCATCTAAGTGATCACGTGATCCATATCAACTAAACCATGTCTGATCATCACATGAGATGAGTAGTTTTCAATGGTGAACATCACTATGTTGATCATATCTACTATATGATTCACGCTCGACCTTTCGGTCTCAGTGTTCCGAGGCCGTATCTGCATATGCTAGGCTCGTCAAGTTTAACCCGAGTATTCTGCGCGTGCAAAACTGGCTTGCACCCGTTGTATGTGAACATAGATCTTATCACACCCGATCATCACGTGGTGTCTTGGCATGACGAACTGTAGCAACGGTGCATACTCAGGGAGAACACTTATACCTTGAAATTCAGTGAGAGATCATCTTATAATGCTACCGCCGAACTAAGCAAAATAAGATGCATAAAGGATAAATATCACATGCAATCAATATAAGTGATATGATATAGCCATCATCATCTTGTGCCTTTGATTTCCATCTCCAAACCACTGTCCTGATCACCACCGTCACCGGCTTGACACCTTGATCTCCATCGAAGCATCGTTGTCGTCTCACCAACTATTGCTGCTACGACTATCGCTACCACTAGTGATAAAGTAAAGCAATAACATGGCGATTGCATTTCATACAATAAATCGACAACCATATGGCTCCTGCCAGTTGCCGATAACTATGTTACAAAACATGATCATCTCATACAATAAAATTTAGCATCATGTCTTGACCATATCACATCACAACATTGTAGGGTTTCGTAGTAATTTCAAAAAATTTCCTACGCACACGCAAGATCATGTGATGCATAGCAACGAGGGGAGAGTATTGTCTACGTACCCAACGCAGACCGACTGCGGAAGCGATGACACGACGTAGAGGAAGTAGTCGTACGTCTTCTCGATCCAACCGATCAAGCACCGACACTACGGCACCTCCGAGTTCGAGCACACGTTCAGCTCGATGACGATCCCCGGACTCCGATCCAGCAAAGTGTCGGGGAAGAGTTTCGTCAGCACGACGGCGTGGTGACGATCTTGATGAACTACAGCAGCAGGGCTTCGCCTAAACTCCGCTACAGTATTATCGAGGAATATGGTGGCAGGGGGCACCGCACACGGCTAAGGAATCGATCACGTGGATCAACTTGTGTCAACTTGTGTGTTTAGAGGTGCCCCTGCCTCCGTATATAAAGGAGGAGAGGAGGGGAGGCTGGCCGGCCAAGGGGGGGAGGCGCAGGAGAGTCCTACTCCCTCTGGGAGTAGGATTCCCCCTCCAATCCTAGTCCAACTAGGATTCCTCGGAGGGGAAAAAAGAGGAGGAGGGGGCCGGCCACCTCTCCTAGTCCTAATAGGACTAGGGGAAGGGGGAGGCGCGCATCCCAACTAGGGCAGCCCCTTCTCTTTTCCACTAAGGCCCACTATGGCCCAAATAGCTCCCGGGGGGTTCCGGTAACCCTCCCGGTATTCCGGTAAAATCCCGATTTCACCCGGAACACTTCCGATATCCAAATATAGGCTTCCAATATATCAATCTTTACGTCTCGACCATTTCGAGACTCCTCGTCATGTCCGTGATCACATCCGGGACTCCGAACAACCTTCGGTACATCAAAATGCATAAACTCATAATATAACTGTCATCGTAACCTTAAGCGTGCGGACCCTACGGGTTCGAGAACAATGTAGACATGACCGAGACACGTCTCCGGTCAATAACCAATAGCGGGACCTGGATGCCCATATTGGCTCCTACATATTCTACGAAGATCTTTATCGGTCAGACTGCATAACAACATACGTTGTTCCCTTTGTCATCGGTATGTTACTTGCCCGAGATTCGATCGTCGGTATCCAATACCTAGTTCAATCTCGTTACTGGCAAGTCTCTTTACTCGTTCCGTAATACATCATCTCACAACTAACATATTAGTTGTAATGCTTGCAAGGCTTATGTGATGTGTATTACCGAGAGGGCCCAGAGATACCTCTCCGACAATCGGAGTGGCAAATCCTAATCTCGAAATACGCCAACCCAACATCGACCATTGGAGACACCTGTAGTACTCCTTTATAATCACCCAGTTACGTTGTGACGTTTGGTAGTACCCAAAGTGTTCCTCCGGTAAACGGGAGTTGCATAATCTCATAGTCATAGGAACATGTATAAGTCATGAAGAAAGCAATAGCAACATACTAAACGATCGGATGCTAAGCTAATGGAATGGGTCATGTCAATCAGATCATTCTACTAATGATGTGACCTCATTAATCAAATAACAACTCATTGTTCATGGTTAGGAAACATAACCATCTTTGATTAACGAGCTAGTCAAGTAGAGGCATACTAGTGACACTTTGTTTGTCTATGTATTCACACATGTATTATGTTTCCGGTAAATACAATTCTAGCATGAATAATAAACATTTATCATGATTATAAGGAAATAAATAATAACTTTATTATTGCCTCTAGGGCATATTTCCTTCAGTCTCCCACTTGCACTAGAGTCAATAATCTAGATTACACTGTAATGAATCTAACACCCATGGAGCTTTGGTGCTGATCATGTTTTGCTCGTGGAAGAGGCTTAGTTAACGGGTCTGCAACATTCAGATCCGTATGTATCTTGCAAATCTCTATGTCTCCCACCTGGACTAGATCCCGGATGGAGTTGAAGCGTCTCTTGATGTGTTTGGTCCTTTTGTGAAATCTGGATTCCTTTGCCAAGGCAATTGCACCAGTATTGTCACAAAAGATTTTCATTGGACCCGATGCACTAGGTATGACACCTAGATCGGATATGAACTCCTTCATCCAGACTCCTTCATTTGCTGCTTCCGAAGCAGCTATGTATTCCGCTTCACATGTAGATCCCGCTACGACGCTTTGTTTAGAACTGCACCAACTGACAGCTCCACCGTTTAATGTAAACACGTATCCGGTTTGCGATTTAGAATCGTCCGGATCAGTGTCAAAGCTTGCATCAACGTAACCTTTTATGATGAGCTCTTTGTCACCTCCATATACGAGAAACATATCCTTAGTCCTTTTCAGGTATTTCAGGATGTTCTTGACCGTTGTCCAGTGATCCACTCCTGGATTACTTTGGTACCTCCCTGCTAAACTTATAGCAAGGCACACATCAGGTCTGGTACACAGCATTGCATACATGATAGAGCCTATGGCTGATGCATAGGGAACATCTTTCATATTCTCTCTATCTTCTGCAGTGGTCGGGCATTGAGTCTTACTCAATTTCACACCTTGTAATACAGGCAAGAATCCTTTCTTTGCTTGATCCATTTTGAATTTCTTCTAAATCTTGTCAAGGTATGAGCTTTGTGAAAGTCCAATTAAGCGTCTTGATCTATCTCTATAGATCTTAATGCCTAATATGTAAGCAGCTTCACCGAGGTCTTTCATTGAAAAACTTTTATTCAAGTATCCCTTTATGCTATCCAGAAATTCTATATCATTTCCAATCAGTAATATGTCATCCACATATAATATCAGAAATGCTACAGAGCTCCCACTCACTTTCTTGTAAATACAGGCTTCTCCGAAAGTCTGTATAAAACCAAATGCTTTGATCACACTATCAAAACGTTTATTCCAACTCCGAGAGGCTTGCACCAGTCCATAAATGGATCGCTGGAGCTTGCACACTTTGTTAGCTCCCTTTGGATCGACAAAACCTTCTGGTTGCATCATATACAACTCTTCTTCCAGAAATCCATTCAGGAATGCAGTTTTGACATCCATTTGCCAAATTTCACAATCATAAAATGCGGCAATTGCTAACATGATTCGGACGGACTTAAGCATCGCTATGGGTGAGAAGGTCTCATCGTAGTCAATCCCTTGAACTTGCCGAAAACCTTTTGCGACAAGTCGAGCTTTGTAGACAGTAACATTACCATCAGCGTCAGTCTTCTTCTTAAAGATCCATTTATTCTCAATTGCTTGCCGATCATCGGGCAAGTCAACCAAAGTCCATACTTTGTTCTCATACATGGATCCCATCTCAGATTTCATGGCTTCAAGCCACTTTGCGGAATCTGGGCTCACCATCGCTTCTTCATAGTTCGTAGGTTCATCATGATCTAGTAGCATGACCTCCAGAACAGGATTACCGTACCACTCTGGTGCGGATCTTACTCTGGTTGATCTACGAGGTTCAGCAGTATCTTGATCTGAAGTTTCATGATCATTATCATTGGCTTCCTCACTAACTGGTGTAGGTGTCACTGAAACAGTTTTCTGTGATGAACTACTTTCCAGTAAGGGAGCGGGTACAGTTACCTCGTCAAGTTCTACTTTCCTCCCACTCACTTCTTTCGAGAGAAACTCCTTCTCTAGAAATGATCCATTCTAAGCAACGAATGTCTTGCCTTCGGATCTGTGATAGAAGGTGTACCCAACAGTTTCCTTTGGGTATCCTATGAAGACACATTTCTCCGATTTGGGTTCGAGCTTATCAGGTTGAAGCTTTTTCACATAAGCATCGCAGCCCCAAACTTTAAGAAACGACAACTTTGGTTTCTTGCCAAACCACAGTTCATAAGGCGTCGTCTCAACGGATTTTGATGGTGCCCTATTTAACGTGAATGCGGCCGTCTCTAAAGCATATCCCCAAAAAGATAGCGGTAAATCAGTAAGAGACATCATAGATCGCACCATATCTAGTAAAGTACGATTACGACGTTCGGACACACCATTACGCTGGGGTGTTCCGGGTGGCGTGAGTTGCGAAACTATTCCACAGTTTTTCAAATGTACACCAAACTCGTAACTCAAATATTCTCCTCCACGATCAGATCGTAGAAACTTTATTTTCTTGTTACGATGATTTTCAACTTCACTCTGAAATTCTTTGAACTTTTCAAATGTTTCAGACTTATGTTTCATTAAGTAGATATACCCATATCTGCTTAAATCATCTGTGAAGGTGAGAAAATAACGATATCCGCCACGAGCCTCAATATTCATCGGGCCACATACATCGGTATGTATGATTTCCAACAAATCTGTTGCTCTCTCCATAGTACCGGAGAACGGTGTTTTAGTCATCTTGCCCATGAGGCACGGTTCGCAAGTACCAAGTGATTCATAATCAAGTGGTTCCAAAAGTCCATCAGCATGGAGTTTCTTCATGCGCTTTATACCGATATGACCTAAACGACAGTGCCACAAATAAGTTGCACTTTCATTATCAACTCTGCATCTTTTGGCTTCAATATTATGAATATGTGTATTATTACTATCGAGATTCAATAAGAATAGACCACTCTGCAAGGGTGCATGACCATAAAAGATATTACTCATATAAATAGAACAACCATTATTCTCTGATTTAAATGAATAACCATCTCGCATTAAACAAGATCCAGATATAATGTTCATGCTCAACGCTGGCACCAAATAACAATTATTTAGGTCTAATATTAATCCCGAAGGTAGATGTAGAGGTAGCGTGCCGACTGCGATTACATCGACTTTGGAACCGTTTCCCACGCGCATCGTCACCTCGTCCTTTGCCAGTGCCCGCTTATTCCGTAGTCCCTGTTTCGAGTTGCAAATATTAGCAACAGAACCAGTATCAAATACCCAGGTGCTACTGCGAGCTCTAGTAAGGTACACATCAATAACATGTATATCACATATACCTTTGTTCACCTTGCCATCCTTCTTATCCGCCAAATACTTGGGGCAGTTCCGCTTCCAGTGACCAGTCTGCTTGCAGTAGAAGCACTCAGTTTCAGGCTTAGGTCCAGACTTGGGTTTCTTCTCTTGAGCAGCAACTTGCTTGCCATTCTTCTTGAAGTTCCCCTTTTTCTTCCCTTTGCCCTTTTTCTTGAAACTAGTGGTCTTGTTAACCATCAACACTTGATGCTCCTTCTTGATTTCTACCTCCGCAGCTTTCAGCATTGCGAAGAGCTCGGGAATAGTCTTGTTCATCCCTTGCATATTATAGTTCATCACGAAGCTCTTGTAGCTTGGTGGCAGTGATTGGAGAATTCTGTCAATAACGCAATCATCCGGAAGATTAACTCCCAATTGAATCAAGTGATTATTATACCCAAACATTTTGAGTATATGCTCACTGACAGAACTGTTCTCCTCCATCTTGCAGCTATAGAACTTATTGGAGACTTCATATCTCTCAATTCGGGCATTTGCTTGAAATATTAACTTCAACTCCTGGAACATCTCATATGCTCCATGACGTTCAAAACGTCGTTGAAGTCCCGATTCTAAGCCGTAAAGCATGGCACACTGAACTATCGAGTAGTCATCAGCTTTGCTCTGCCAGACGTTCATAACATCTGGTGTTGCTCCAGCAGCAGGCCTGGCACCCAGCGGTGCTTCCAGGACGTAATTTTTCTGTGCAGCAATGAGGATAATCCTCAAGTTACGGACCCAGTCCGTGTAATTGCTACCATCATCTTTCAACTTTGCTTTCTCAAGGAACGCATTAAAATTCAACGGAACAACAGCACGAGCCATCTATCTACAATCAACATAAACAAGCAAGATACTATGAGGTACTAAGTTCATGATAAATTTAAGTTCAATTAATCATATTATTTAAGAACTCCCACTTAGATAGACATCCCTCTAATCCTCTAAGTGATTACGTGATCCAAATCAACTAAACCATGACCGATCATCACGTGAGATGGAGTAGTTTTCAATGGTGAACATCGTTATGTTGATCATATCTACTATATGATTCACGCTCGACCTTTCGGTCTCCGTGTTCCGAGGCCATATCTGCATATGCTAGGCTCGTCAAGTTTAACCTGAGTATTCTGCGTGTGCAAAACTGGCTTGCACCCGTTGTAGATGGACGTAGAGCTTATCACACCCGATCATCACGTGGTGTCTGGGCACGACGAACTTTGGCAACGGTGCATACTCAGGGAGAACACTTCTTGATAATTTAGTGAGAGATCATCTTATAATGCTACCGTCAATCAAAGCAAGATAAGATGCATAAAAAGATAAACATCACATGCAATCAATATAAGTGATATGATATGCTCATCATCATCTTGTGCTTGTGATCTCCATCTCCGAAGCACCGTCATGATCACCATCGTCACCGGCGCGACACCTTGATCTCCATCGTAGCATCGTTGTCGTCTCGCCAATCTTATGCTTCCACGACTATCACTACCGTTTAGTAATAAAGTAAAGCATTACATCGCGATTGCATTGCATACAATAAAGTGACAACCATATGGCTCCTGCCAGTTACCGATAACTCGGTTACAAAACATGATCATCTCATACAATAAAATTCAGCATCATGCTTTGACCATATCACATCACAACATGCCCTGCAAAAACAAGTTAGACGTCCTCTACTTTGTTGTTGCTTGTTTTACGTGGCTGCTACGGGCTTAAGTAAGAACCAATCTCACCTACGCATCAAAACCACAACGATAGTTTGTCAAATAGACTCCGTTTTAACCTTCGCAAGGACCGGGCGTAGCCATACTTGGTTCAACTAAAGTTGGAGAGACAGTCGCCCGCAAGCCATCTCTGTGCAAAGCACGTCGAGGGAACCGGTCTCGCGTAAGCGTACGCGTAAGGTTGGTCTGGGTCGTCTCGTCCAACAATACCGCCGAACCAAAATATGACATGCTGGTAGGCAGTATGACTTGTATCGTCCACAACTCACTTGTGTTCTACTCGTGCATATAACATCAACATAAGTAACCTAGGCTCTGATACCACTGTTGGGTTTCGTAGTAATTTCAAAAATTTTCCTACGCACACGCAAGATCATGTGATGCATAGCAACGAGGGGAGAGTATTGTCTACGTACCCAACGCAGACCGACTGCGGAAGCGATGACACGACGTAGAGGAAGTAGTCGTACGTCTTCTCGATCCAACCGATCAAGCACCGAAACTACGGCACCTCCGAGTTCGAGCACACGTTCAGCTCGATGACGATCCCCGGACTCCGATCCAGCAAAGTGTCGGGGAAGAGTTTCGTCAGCACGACGGCGTGGTGACGATCTTGATGAACTACAGCAGCAGGGCTTCGCCTAAACTCCGCTACAGTATTATCGAGGAATATGGTGGCAGGGGGCACCGCACATGGCTAAGGAATCGATCACGTGGATCAACTTGTGTCAACTTGTGTGTTTAGAGGTGCCCCTGCCTCCGTATATAAAGGAGGAGAGGAGGGGAGGCTGGCCGGCCAAAGAGGGAGGCGCAGGAGAGTCCTACTCCCTCTGGGAGTAGGATTCCTCCCCCCAATCCTAGTCCAACTAGGATTCCTCGGAGGGGAAGGGAGAGAGGGGGGCCGGCCACCTTCTCCTAGTCCTAATAGGACTAGGGGAGGGGAAAGAGGCGCAGCCACCTTGGGCTGCCCCTTTCTCCTTTCCACTAAGGCCCATGATGGCCCATATGGCTCCCGGGGGGTTCCGGTAACCTCCCGGTAACCCGGTAAAATCCCGATTTCACCCGGAACACTTCCGATTTCCAAACATAGGCTTCCAATATATCAATCTTTACGTCTCGACCATTTCGAGACTCCTGTGGCAGTGATTGGAGAATTCTGTCAATGACGCAATCATCTGGAAGATTAACTCCCAATTGAATCAAGTGATTATTATACCCAGACATTTTGAGTATATGCTCACTGACAGAACTGTTCTCTTCCATCTTGCAGCTATAGAACTTATTGGAGACTTCATATCTCTCAATCCGGGCATTTGCTTGAAATATTAACTTCAACTCCTGGAACATCTCATATGCTCCATGACGTTCAAAACGTCGTTGAAGTCCCGATTCTAAGCCGTAAAGCATGGCACACTGAACTATCGAGTAGTCATCAGCTTTGCTCTGCCAGACGTTCATAACATCTGGCGTTGCTCCAGCAGCAGGCCTGGCACCCAGCGGTGCTTCCAGGACGTAATTCTTCTGTGCAGCAATGAGGATAATCCTCAAGTTACGGACCCAGTCCGTGTAATTGCTACCATCATCTTTCAACTTTGCTTTCTCAAGGAACGCATTAAAATTTAACGGAACAACAGCACGAGCCATCTATCTACAATCAACATAAACAAGCAAGATACTATCAGGGACTAAGTTCATGATAAATTTTAAGTTCAATTAATCATATTACTAAAGAACTCCCACTTAGAGAGACATCCCTCTAATCCTCTAAGTGATCACGTGATCCAAATCAACTAAACCATAACCGATCATCACGTGAGATGGAGTAGTTTTCAATGGTGAACATCGTTATGTTGATCATATCTACTATATGATTCACGCTCGACCTTTCGGTCTCCGTGTTCCGAGGCCATATCTGCATATGCTAGGCACGTCAAGTTTAACCTGAGTATTCTGCGTGTGCAAAACTGGCTTGCACCCGTTGTAGATGGACGTAGAGCTTATCACACCCGATCATCACGTGGTGTCTGGGCACGACGAACTTTGGCAACGGTGCATACTCAGGGAGAACACTTCTTGATAATTTAGTGAGAGATCATCTTATAATGCTACCGTCAATCAAAGCAAGATAAGATGCATAAAAAGATAAACATCACATGCAATCAATATAAGTGATATGATATGGCCATCATCATCTTGTGCTTGTGATCTCCATCTCCGAAGCACCGTCATGATCACCATCGTCACCGGCGCGACACCTTGATCTCCATCGTAGCATCGTTGTCGTCTCGCCAATCTTATGCTTCCACGACTATCACTACCGTTTAGTAATAAAGTAAAGCATTACATCGCGATTGCATTGCATACAATAAAGCGACAACCATATGGCTCCTGCCAGTTGCCGATAACTTGGTTACAAAACATGATCATCTCATACAATAAAATTTAGCATCATGCTTTGACCATATCACATCACAACATGCCCTGCAAAAACAAGTTAGACGTCCTCTACTTTGTTGTTGCTTGTTTAAAGTGGCTGCTACGGGCTTAAGTAAGAACCAATCTCACCTACGCATCAAAACCACAATGATAGTTTGTCAAATAGACTCCGTTTTAACCTTCGCAAGGACCGGGCGTAGCCATACTTGGTTCAACTAAAGTTGGAGAGACAGTCGCCCGCAAGCCATCTCTGTGCAAAGCACGTCGAGGGAACCGGTCTCGCGTAAGCGTACGCGTAAGGTTGGTCTGGGTCGTCTCGTCCAACAATACCGCCGAACCAAAATATGACATGCTGGTAGGCAGTATGACTTGTATCGCCACAACTCACTTGTGTTCTACTCGTGCATATAACATCAACATCAATAACCTAGGCTCGGATGCCACTGTAGGGTTTCGTAGTAATTTCAAAAAATTTCCTACGCACACGCAAGATCATGTGATGCATAGCAACGAGGGGAGAGTATTGTCTACGTACCCTACACAGACCGACTGCGGAAGCGATGACACGACGTAGAGGAAGTAGTCGTACGTCTTCTCGATCCAACCGATCAAGCACCGAAACTACGGCACCTCCGAGTTCGAGCACACGTTCAGCTCGATGACGATCCCCGGACTCCGATCCAGCAAAGTGTCGGGGAAGAGTTTCGTCAGCACGACGGCGTGGTGACGATCTTGATGAACTATAGCAGCAGGGCTTCGCCTAAACTCTGCTACAGTATTATCGAGGAATATGGTGGCAGGGGGCACCGCACACGGCTAAGGAATCGATCACGTGGATCAACTTGTGTCAACTTGTGTGTTTAGAGGTGCCCCTGCCTCCGTATATAAAGGAGGAGAGGAGGGGAGGCTGGCCGGCCAAGGGGGGAGGCGCAGGAGAGTCCTACTCCCTCTGGGAGTAGGATTCCCCCTCCAATCCTAGTCCAACTAGGATTCCTCGGAGGGGAAAAAAGAGGAGGAGGGGGCCGGCCACCTCTCCTAGTCCTAATAGGACTAGGGGAAGGGGGAGGCGCACAGCCCAACTAGGGCAGCCCCTTCTCTTTTCCACTAAGGCCCACTATGGCCCAAATAGCTCCCGGGGGGTTCCGGTAACCCTCCCGGTATTCCGGTAAAATCCCGATTTCACCCGGAACACTTCCGATATCCAAATATAGGCTTCCAATATATCAATATTTACGTCTCGACCATTTCAAGACTCCTCGTCATGTCCGTGATCACATCCGGGACTCCGAACAAACCTTCGGTACATCAAAATGCATAAACTCATAATATAACTGTCATCGTAACCTTAAGCGTGCGGACCCTACGGGTTCGAGAACAATGTAGACATGACCGAGACATGTCTCCGGTCAATAACCAATAGCGGGACCTGGATGCCCATATTGGCTCCTACATATTCTACGAAGATCTTTATCGGTCAGACTGCATAACAACATACGTTGTTCCCTTTGTCATCGGTATGTTACTTGCCTGAGATTCGATCGTCGGTATCCAATACCTAGTTCAATCTCGTTACTGGCAAGTCTCTTTACTCGTTCCGTAATACATCATCTCACAACTAACATATTAGTTGTAATGCTTGCAAGGCTTATGTGATGTGTATTACCGAGAGGGCCCAGAGATACCTCTCCGACAATCGGAGTGGCAAATCCTAATCTCGAAATACGCCAACCCAACATCGACCATTGGAGACACCTGTAGTACTCCTTTATAATCACCCAGTTACGTTGTGACGTTTGGTAGTACCCAAAGTGTTCCTCCGGTAAACGGGAGTTGCATAATCTCATAGTCATAGGAACATGTATAAGTCATGAAGAAAGCAATAGCAACATACTAAACGATCGGATGCTAAGCTAATGGAATGGGTCATGTCAATCAGATCATTCTACTAATGATGTGACCTCGTTAATCAAATAACAACTCATTGTTCATGGTTAGGAAACATAACCATCTTTGATTAACGAGCTAGTCAAGTAGAGGCATTCTAGTGACACTTTGTTTGTCTATGTATTCACACATGTATTATGTTTCCGGTAAATACAATTCTAGCATGAATAATAAACATTTATCATGATTATAAGGAAATAAATAATAACTTTATTATTGCCTCTAGGGCATATTTCCTTCAAACATGCCCTGCAAAAACAAGTTAGACGTCCTCTACTTTGTTGTTGCAAGTTTTACGTGGCTGCTACGGCTGAGCAAGAAGCGTTCTTACCTACGCATCAAAAACCACAATGCGGTATATTGATTGCTTTTTGATCTTCAGAAAGAACCCTGTTCATTGAATCCGATTCAACTAAAGTTGGAGAAACTAACACCCACCAGTCACCTGTGTGCGAAGCACGTCGATAAAACCGGTCTTGCGTAAGCGTACGCGTAATGTCGGTCTGAGCCGCTTCATCCAACAATACCGTTGAATCAAGAATCAACTAGTGACGGCAAGCAATATGTATATACCCACGCCCACAACTCCTTTGTGTTCTACTCATGCATATAACATCTACGCATAGACCTGGCTTGGATGCCACTGTTGGGGAACGCAGTAATTTCAAAATTAAAATTCCTAAGCACACGCAAGATCTATCATGGTGATGTATCGCAACGAGAGGGAAGAGTATTGTCCACGTACCCTCGTAGACCATAAGCGGAAGAGTTATGACAATGCGGTTGATGTAGTCGTACGTCTTCACGATCCGGCCGATCCTAGTAGTGAAAGTACGGCACCTCCGCGATCTGCACACGTTCAGCTCGGTGACGTCCCATAAACTCTCGATCCAGCTAAGTGTCGAGGGAGAGCTTCGTCAGCATGACGGCGTGATGACGGTGATGATGAAGCTACTGACGCAGGGCTTCGCCTAAGCACTACGACGATATGACCGAGGTGGATTATGGTGGAGGGGGCACCGCACACAGCTAAGATAATGATCAACTTGTGTGTCTATGGGGTGCCCCTCCCCCGTATATAAAGGAGTGGAGGAGGGGGGCCGGCACTCTCTATGGCATGCCCTGGGGAGTCCTACTCCCACCGGGAGTAGCATTCCCCCTTTCCAAGTAGTAGGAGTAGGAGAGAAGGAAGGGGAAGAGAGAGGGAAGGAAAGGGGGCCCACCCAATTCAGATTGGGCTAGGGGCGCACCCTCCACCTTTTCCCTTCCTCTCCTCTATTCCACTAAGGCCCAATAAGGCCCATATACTCCCCGGGGGTTTCCGGTAACCCCCCCCCCCCCCGGTACTCCGGTAAATGCCCGAACTCACCCGGAACCATTTCGATGTCCAAACACAGGCTTCCAATATATCGATCTTTATGTCTCGACCATTTCGAGACTCCTTGTCATGTCTGTGATCATATCTGGGACTCCGAAATACCTTCGGTACATCAAAACACATAAACTTATAATACCGATCATCACCGAACGTTAAGCGTGCGGACCCTACGGGTTCGAGAACTATGTAGACATGACCGAGACTCATCTCCGGTCAATAACCAATAGCGGAACTTGGATGCTCATATTGTGTAACACCCTCGATGCGACTATATCTCCCACGTGTCGAGGCACGACTTAGAGGCATAATCGCATTGAAGGCATATGTCGCAAGTTAGGCAATCTTCACATCATCCCATGTAATATAAATCATAAAGGGGAGATAACATAGTTGACTTACACTCTCCACGTCAATCAAGTACATAAATAACATTACATCATCCAAACACTCATGGCCCGACTATGGCGCCAAAATAAAAGAGAACCCAACATGCGACAACGGTCCCGATCACCCCCAACTGGGCACCACTACTGATCATCAGGAAAGGAAACATAGTAACGTTGAGAGTCTTTGTCGAACTCCCACTTGAGCTCAAACACGTCTCTTGGAGCGTAATCATCAGGCCCTGCATCTGGTGTAATAGTAATCTGTGAGCCACGGGGACTCAGCAATATCACACTCTCGCGATCAAGACTATTTAAGCTTATAGGTAAGGCAGGGTAAATGATGTGGAGCTGCAGCAAGCGACTAGCAAATATGGTGGCTAACTTATTCGCAAAAGAGAGCGAGAAGAGGAGGCGAAGTGCGAGCGAGAAACTAGAGAGCAACCTGCGCAAACATTACTCCAACACCGTGTCCGCTTCCCGGACTCCGCCGAGAAGAGGCCATCACGGTAACACACTCAGTTGATTCATTTTAATTAAGTTAAGGTTCAAGTTATCTACAACTAGACATTAACAAATTCCCATCTGCCCATAACCGCGGGAACGGCTTTCGAAAGTTCAAATCCCTGCAGGGGAGTCCCAACTTAGCCCATGACAAGCTCTCACGGTCAACGAAGGAATAGACCTCCTCCCAAGACGTTCCGATCAGACTCGGTATCTCGGTTATTCAAGACACTTCGACAGGTTAAAACAAGACCAGCAACACCGCCCGAATGTGCCGACAAATCCCGACAGGAGCTGCACATATCTCTTTCTCAGGGCACACTCAGATGAACACTACGTACAACTAAAACCAACCCTTAAGTTGCCTCGAGGTGGCGCTGCAAGTGGCTCTATTTGGACCAACACTCAGAGGAGCACTGGCCCGGGGGGGTTTTAAATAAGATGACCCTCGGGCTCCGGAAACCCAAGGGAAAAAGAGGCTAGGTGGCAAATGGTAAAACCAAAGTTGGGCATTGCTGGAAAATCTTTAATCAAGGTGAACTATCAAGGGGTTCCCATTATAACCCAACCGCATAAGGAACGCAAAATCCGGGAACATAACACCGATATGACAGAAACTAGGGCGGCAAGAGTGGAACAAAACACTAGGCGAGAGGCCAAGCCTTCCACCCTTTGCCAAGTATATAGATGCATTAAGATAACAAGGTAATATAATAATATCCCAACAAGTAAATAAATGTTCCAACAAGGAACAGCCTTCAATCTTCACCTGCAACTAGCAACGCTATAAGAGGGGCTGAGCAAAGCGGTAACATAGCCAATCAATGGTTTGCTAGGACATGGTTGGTTAGAGGTTTGACATGGAAATTTGGGAGGCTTGAAAGCAAGTGGTAGGCATCGTAGCAATGGCATAGCAAAAGAGCGAGCAATCTAGCATAGCAAAGATAGTAGTGATTTCGAGGGTATGATCATCTTGCCTGCACAGTTGTCAGAGTTGACTGGATCCTCGAAAGCAAACTCAACGGGCTCCTCGTTAGCGAACTCGTCTCCTGGATCTACCCAAACAAGACAAACAAGCAACAAGGGCACAATCAACCACGTGCAAGGATCAAACAATATGATGCAAAGATGATATGCTATGCGGGATGCGATGCGGGATGCATATGCAAGATATGACAGGAAATGCAAGAACCTGGCCTCAACTTGGAAATCCAAGTGTGCCACTGGAAAGATGAGATGAAATCGCTTGAAAACGATATAAAGAACGTCGGGATCGGAGTTACGGTTTGGAAATGGCAAGCGATTCAAATATGGCCACGTTCTGCAATTTACAGCAAGTAGCCATCTAAATGCAATGAGATGAACATGCTACAGCACCCAAACATGGCAACAAAATAAATGGTAGGATGCATTCAAGATGCTTAACAAAAGTCTAGCACTGAGCTACGGCCAATTCATCCATTAACAGGTTCAAACAAGCATGGCAAAAATGCATATGGTAAACAGATCTCAGACTTAGTGAAATTAACACTGTCTGGAATTTCAGATCAGGTAGCACTCTTCGGAGCAACAAAACTACATGCTACAGGATCTGAACATGGCAAAGTAAAGCATGGCATGGAGCTACTCAAAGAGATTAACAAAAGTCCCTTAGTGATCTTGAGCCAAAAGGGATCAGAAAAATACCATTGCAAGCATGTGAACATAGCAAAAACATAATCAGTTTTCAGACTTAGTGAAAACTGGCACATGCTGAAACATAACTCAAGTAGGCATGTTTACGGCTCGATTCACTCACTACGGAGCAAATCATGGCAAGACAAGCATACATCTATCAAGAACACACAAAATTCAAGCTAGACATGGCCAGAACAAAAGCATAGCATGCACGGATCAACTACAACATCATCGGCAAAATTGCAAACAAGTTGACAATCTGCCCAGATTCATAAAGTAGCAAAAGTAGAGCTCGATTGACTCAAGCTAGGGTGCTCCATAATTGCAAACAAAGGCATGGATGGATAGAGCACTACAAGATTAACAAAACATCCTTACTGATCATCCTCAAAAGAGGCACGGATCACTAGGAAACAACATGAACATATGGCAATATGAAATAAACAGCTCAAGGACTTAGTGGAAATGCTAAGTCCCTGAAATCAGGATTAACAAGTGCACCACTTTGCAAGCTTCTGCTAGGCACCACACACATCACAAAAATACATGGGTTGCACCTCTGGAAAGATGACAAAACCCTTAACAAAACATATGTAGAGCATCAGAGCATATCATGCACACATTAATCATGGCAAAATGACAAAAAGCTAAATGGAGCAGCAGATCTGACAATTATCTCAAGTAGCCCTCTTCTAACAGCATTTCGGGCATCAAGATGAACTCAAATGAAAATGATGCAATGGAATGAAATGATGTACTCTCTGAGATGAACATTTTGATATGCTATATGCATGAATCAGAGCTACGGATGCAAAGTTACGAGGCCATGAACATTGCAAAAAAATAACTAGGACGGGCAAAAAGTCAACCGGCTAGGGTTTTCCAGATCTGGATCGGGCGACACGGAAAACGAGGACGGCCGGACTCTCGCCGGAGCTGCGGGCCGCGGTGGCCGGAGAGGGGCGCCGACGACAAGGGAGAGGAGGAGGAGGCCGGGGAGGCGCGGCCGGGCGCGGACGTCGAGGGGCGCGGGAGGCGGTGCGGCGGCGACCGGGCGGCGGGCGGCGCGCGCGTGCCGGCGGGGACGCGGCGGCGATGGCGTGCGGAGGCGGCAGGGCC
>NC_041380.1:536793502-536808656 GCF_002162155.2 Triticum dicoccoides | reverse complement strand
GTGTCCGGCCTGAATCGAACACGTCCGACGGCGAGGGGAGCAGTTTTTTTTAGGATTAGAGAGAGGAGATCCGAGATTTGGAATGGGGGGTGTATATATAGGCATAGAGGGAGCTAGGAGAGTCCAAATGAGGTGCGGTTTTCGGCCACGCGATCATGATCGAACGGTCAAGATGATGGAGAAGGCTTAGGTGGGTTTTGGGCCAAATTGGAGAGGTGTTGGGCTGCACCACACACGAGGCCTTTTCGGTCCCTCGGTTAACCGTTGGAGTATCAAACGAGTCCAAATGATACGAAACTTGACAGGCGGTCTACCGGTAGTAAACCAAGGCCGCTTGACAAGTCTCAGTCCAATCCGGAAATGTTTAATCCCCACACACGAAAGAAAGGTAAAAATGACCACCGGAGAAGAACGAAGCGCCGGAATGCAAAACGGACAACGGGGAAAATGCTCGAATGCATGGGATGAACACGTATGCAAATGCAATGCACATGATGACATGATATGAGATGCATGACAACGATAACAACACACGGAGACAAAAAAACCGAACCCAAGAAAATAAAATAACTTAACGCCGGAAACGGCAAGAGTTGGAGTACAAATTGGGAAAGTTACATCCGGGGTGTTACATATTGGCTCCTACATATTCTACGAAGATCTTTATCGGTCAAACTGCATAACAACATATGTTGTTCCCTTTGTCATTGGTATGTTACATGCCCGAGATTCGATCGTCGGTATCATCATACCTAGTTCAATGTCGTTACCAGGAAGTCTCTTTACTCGTTCCATAATGCATCATACCATAACTAACTCATTATTCACATTGCTTGCAAGGCTCATAGTGATGTATATTACCGAGAGGGCCCAGAGATACCTCTCCGATAGACGGAGTGACAAATCCTAATCTTGATCTATGCCAACTCAACAAACACCATCAGAGACACCTGTAGAGCATCTTTATAATCACCCAGTTATGTTGTGACGTTTGATAGCACACAAGGTGTTCCTCAGGTATTCGGGAGTTGCATAATCTCATAGTCAGAGGAACATGTATAAGTCATGAAGAAAGCAGTAGCAATAAAACTGAACGATCATTATGCTAAGCTAACGGATGGGTCTTGTCCATCACATCATTCTGTAATGATGTGATCCCGTTCATCAAATTGAAACATATGTCCATGGCTAGGAAACTTAACCATCTTTGATTAACGAGCTAGTCAAGTAGAGGCATACTAGGGACACTCTGTTTGTCTATGTATTCACACATGTACTAAGTTTCCGGTTAATACAATTCTAGCATGAATAATAAACATTTATCATGATATAAGGAAATATAAATAACAACTTTATTATTGCCTCTAGGGCATATTTCCTTCAGTCTCCCACTTGCATAATGATGTGAACGGGATCACATCATTAGAGAATGATGTGATGGACAACACCCATCTGTTATCTTAGCATAATGATCGTTTAGTTTATTGCTATTGCTTTCTTCATGACTTATACATGTTCCTATGACTATGAGATTATGCAACTCCTGAATACCGGAGGAACACTTAGTGTGCTATCAAACGTCACAACGTAACTGGGTGATTATAAAGATGCTCTACAGGTGTCTCCGATGGTGTTTGTTGAGTTGGCATAGATCGAGATTAGGATTTGTCACTCCTATTATCGGAGAGGTATCTCTGGGCCCTCTCGGTAATGCACATCACTATAAGCCTTGCAAGCAATGTGACTAATGAGTTAGTTGCGGGATGATGCATTACGGAATGAGTAAAGAGACTTGCCGGTAACGAGATTGAACTAGGTATGGTGATACCGATGATCGAATCTCGGGCAAGTAACATACCGATGACAATGGGAACATCGTATGTTGTTGTGTGGTTTGACCGATAAAGATCTTTGTAGAATATGTAGGAGCCAATATGAGCATCCAGGTTCCACTATTGGTTATTGACCGGAGATGTGTCTCGGTCATGTCTACATAGTTCTCAAACTTGTAGGGTCCGCACACTTAACGTTCGAGGACGATTTGTATTATGAGTTATGTGATTTGATGACCGAAGTTTGTTCGGAGTCCCGGATGAGATCTTGGACATGACGAGGAGTCTCGAAATGGTCGAGACATAATGATCGATATATTGGAAGGCTACATTTGGACATCGGAAATGTTCTGAGTGGTTCGGGTATTTTTCGGAGTACCGTAGAGTTACGGGAATTCGTCGGGGGAAGTATTGGGCCTTCATGGGCCTATTAGTGGAAGAGAGGATGCAGGCCAAGGTGGGGTGCGTGCTCCCTAGCCCAAACCAAATTGAACTAGGGGGCGGCCCCCCTTTCCTTCTCTTCTTCCTCTCCTTCCTTTCTCTCCTAGTTGGACTAGGAAAGGGGGAAAACCTACTCCTAGTAGGAGTAGGAATCCCCCTTGGGGCGCGCCATAGGAGGCCGGCCCTCCCCCTCCTCCACTCCTTTATATACAGGGGAGGGGACACCCCATAGACACACAAGTTGATCTTAGCCGTGTGCGGTGCCCCCCTCCACATATTTCCACCTCGGTTATATCGTCGTAGAGCTTAGGCGAAGCCCTGCGTCAGTAACTTTATCATCACCGTCAACACACCGTCGTGCTGACGAAACTCTCCCTCGACCTCAGCTGGATCTAGAAGTTCGAGGGATGTCACCGAGCTGAACATGTACAGATCGCGGAGGTGCCGTGCATTCGGTACTTGATCGGTTGGATCACGAAGACGTTCGACTACATCAACCATGTTACTAAACGCTTCCGCTTTCGGTCGACGAGGGTACGTAGACACACTCTCCCCTCTCGTTGTTATGCATCTGCTAGAAAAATCTTGCGTGATCATAGGTTTTTTTTTAAATACTGCGTTCCCCAACACTTGGCCCTTCGGCTGCCACTCTGGCGGCCCGACGGGCTAGGGACCCCGGCACTTCACTTCGGCTACTAGATAGGATAGGCTTAGTTTTTTTTCACAGGTGTTGCATTGGTGGTGGAATCAACGCCGTATTAAAATAAATTGGTGGTGCTTCTTCCCCATCCTGGTGATGCTTCAAACGACAACGCTAGGAAGTAGGTAGCCTCCGTGTCTCGTCGGACTTTGGCTTTGACTGATGGTAGGTTGTGATGGCTGGTGCTTGGTGTCTTCTTGGGCGACAACGTCTGCTAGTGCAGAGTATGCGTGTGCCTTGAAGTGTGGTGTGCGGATGGCCGCTTGCGGCGGCATTCTTCTTCTCCGATCAGTGCGGATGAAGTCCGAAAGACTTAGGGATGATCCCTGGCCGACCGACGTGCCACAGAGACTCGGTTCTGCCGTCTTCTGCGGGCCGTTTAATCGGTTCATAAAGCAGTGTGGTCTGCAATGGAGTTCTTCTAGATCTTGGTGTGAAGGTGGCCCACGCCTTTCTCCGGCGGCGGCGACGGTGATCGACGATGGGCGATGGTTAGATTGGTCATACGGTTCTCCAAGACATCAGGCCCTCTATGTTGGAAATATGAACAATTTACCGAATGATTTTATTAATAGAAATACTAGATAAAGCATGACTAATATAGTAGAGATAAAACAAGTCATGCGTTCTGACAGAGAGAAGGAAAATAGCTTCTGCATATATGAACCGTAGCTTATCATATCTATAGCAGACAGTAGAACTAGTTGCATATATGAGGTAGAACCTAACATATTTAGGGCAAGTACTAGTACGAGAAACTGTGGCAGGATATCTAACAGAAAGAAGAACACATACGGGACAGCAGCAGTAGTAGCACTGGACTTGGGGTCGGTGTCCTCGCCAGCCATGTCGTCGAGGAGGATGTCGACATCGGGGAAGAAGTCATTGTCAGGGAAGTAGTCGTCGGAGTCCGGGGCGTCCGTGACGAAGGAGTCAGTCAGTAGTCGCGCAAAGCGCTCCCCAAAAACCTTATCACCCTTCTCCCATACAGGACTCAAAGAGGTGCGGTTTTGGAGGCCTACTATCCCGACCTGCGGTGCACACCGCAAGACGGGATGAGGAAGACAACAGCAGTTCAGAGATTGGAACCGGTGGCGAGAGGAAGGAGAAGTTCTGGTGCCACTCTCTGAGAGGAGCGACCTCCCTTTTATAGGCGCAAGAGAAGGAGGTGAGAGGCTGCGCCGGGAGCTGAAGGGAACGCGGGAGATGAAACGAACAGACAGTAGCCGAAGGGTGCAGCGTTCGTATTCAATATCCACTACATCAAAAACTTTCTAGCTCCCGAGTGACCTTTCGTATACCCGTAGTGCGTGGCAAAAATTTAGACATCGGCTCAGCTCATTCCCGCAACCCGCGGTGCGTCGTGATGAGGCGTGACGAGGCGTGGCGAGGCGGGCGGCGGAGGAGGAGCGCGCGTGGATATCCGTCTTGTTCTCATGCTCGTACAAGTGGGGAAAGAACCTCCCTTATAAGGAGGTCCAACTCCCACTAAACTAGCAATGTGGGACTAAACTTTAGTAGTATCCCTTGCCTTGCACAAATGGGCTAAGTGGTCCTCTAGGATTTATTAGGAATTTCTGAAATAGTTATTGGGCTGCCCAAAATGGACTAAATTCCAGCAATCCCCCACCAGATCCCAGAGGCACACAGAAATTTGCCTTTGGTTCCAAAACATTGTTTTATATACCGGTACTGCAGTGAAGACTGTTAAGTTGAACTTCCACCTAGAACTCTATGCTACACTAGTAAGCAACTTGAACAGTGGACTGGGCCTTGAACTGCAAGTTTTATGCGAATCTAGCTTCACATAAAGCCTTGACCGATACGTGGCTACTGTGGGTCTTCCCCACGGGTGGAGCTGATGCGTCATACTCCGAGACCTTTCATGAGTTTACTACAGAGAACCCTACTCTCATAGATTGCGACGTTTAACAATCAGACCCATAAAGGTGCGTTCTTCAAAAGATGTTCTGCAGGACAACATCTCTGCTTCAAAGAGCCACTTAGAACACATTAAGATATACATCAACCTACCATGCAGATTAGGAGAGTATTGCATCTTTATGGAGTGGTATTTTAACAGTAAGGGTACTCTCCTCCCAGTTGACCAACAGCTTGTCTTCCACATCTAATTCACGAGATCTCCGATCACAAAGAATAGGTTACCACTGTGAACAACTCATATTGTGGGTCTCATACCCATCTCCCTCGATGCATTATCTATCACATTACATGATAGACCCTTAGTAAAAGGATCTACCAGATTTTTAGAAGTTTGGATATAATCCAATGCAATAACTCCGGAGTTTCTCATTTTTCTGACAGACTTTAACCTTCTCTAAACGTGTCTTGATGACTTCACGTTATCCTTTGAGCTGCTCACTTTCGTGATCACAGTTTGATTGTCGCAGTTCATAAGAATACCCGGTACAGGTTTCTCAACAACCGGCAAGTCATTCAAGAGCCGGTGAAGCCAATCTGCTTCGACCGTAGCTGTATCTAGTGCTGTGAGTTCTGCTTCCATTGTTGACCTCGCTAAGATGGTCTGCTTGCAAGACTTCCAAGAAACAGCGTCACCTCCATGAGTGAATACATAACCGCTCGTGGCCTTTATCTCATCAGCATCTGAGATCCAGTTTGAGTCACTATACCCTTCAAGCACCTTTGGGTGCCCGGTGTAGTGAATTCCATAATTTGCAGTGCCTTTCAAATAACGCAAAACTCTCTCTAGAGCTTTCCAATGCACATCTCCTGGTTTTGAGACAAACCGACTCAGTTTGCTAACAGCAAAAGAGATGTCAGGTCTTGTAGCACTTGCTAAGTACATAAGCGAGCCAATAATCTGAGGATATTTCAATTGATCTCTAGCAATTCTTTGATTCTTTTGAAGTAACACACTCGCATCATATGGTGTTGGAGAGGGCTTGCAGTCACTATAGCCAAAGCGACTCAAGATCTTTTCCACATAGTGAGATTGAAGCAATGTAATCCCACCATCATCGTCTCTCAACAACTTGATGTTCAGAATGACATCAGCCACTCCTAAATCCTTCATCTCAAAACAATGAGATAGGAAATCCTTGACCTCCTTAATAACATTCAGATTTGTTCCGAAAATCAGTATGTCATCAACATACAAGCACAGGATAACTCCCTCGCCCCCACCATGGCGATAGTACACACATTTGTCAGCTTCGTTCACAACAGAGCCTGCAGCTGTTAAAGTTCTTTCAAACTTCTCATGCCACTGTTTGGGTGCTTGCTTAAGTCCGTACAAAGACTTCAGCAACTTGCACACTTTCTCTTCCTGACCATCTAGTACAAACCCATCTGGTTGTTCCATATAAATTTCCTCGTCCAACTCTCCATTTAGGAAAGCAGTCTTAACATCCATTTGATGAACGAGAAGGCCATGCGAGGCAGCTAGTGAAAGTAGAACTCGAATAGTGGTCAGTCGAGCCACGGGTGAGTAAGTATCAAAGAAGTCTTCACCTTCCTTTTGGGTATAACCCTTAGCCACGAGCCGAGCCTTGTACTTCTCAATAGTACCATCAGGCCTAAGCTTCTTCTTAAATACCCATTTGCATCCTATAGGTTTGCACCCATAAGGACGATCAGTTATCTCCCAGGTTTCATTCGCCAAGATGGAATCCATCTCGCTACGAACCGCTTCCTTCCAGTAGTCAGCATCTTCAGATGCATAGGCCTCTGAAATAGAACTGGGAGTGTCATCTATGAGATACACAAGAAAATCATCACCAAAGGACTTTGCAATCCTTTGTCTCTTGCTCCTAGTAGGAACTTCATTGTTCTCCTCCACAGGACTTTCAAAGTGTTCTATCGAAATGGTAGGTTTGGTAATTGTAACTGGTTCCTAATTCGATGAACTAGGCATCTCCTGATTAGATGACGTAGCCATATCCTTTATGGGAAAGATATCTTCAAAGAAAGTCGCATCATTCGACTCCATGATCGTACCGACATGCATGTCAAGTACCTCAGATTTTACAACCAAGAATCTATAGCCAATGCTATGGAAAGCATATCCCAGGAAAACACAATCCACAGTCTTTGGTCCAAGCTTCCGCTTCTTTGAAATTGGAGCATTGACTTTCGCCAAACAACCCCGTGTTCGCAGATAAGAGAGTTTTAACCTTTTCTTCTCCCATTCCTCGAATGGAGTTATCTCTTTGTTCTTTGTGGGGACTCGGTTCAGGACATGACATGCTGTCAATATCGCCTCCCCCCACCATGCCTTGGAGAGACCCGATGTATCTAACATGGCGTTAACCAAATCAGTTAGAGTACGGTTCTTTCTTTCGGCCACCCCATTTGACTGAGGTGAGTAGGGAGGAGTACTCTCATGGATTATACCATGTTCTGCACAAAAAGCATCAAACTCATTGGAAAAATACTCTCCACCACGGTCGGACCTAAGCCTCTTGATTTTTCGATCAAGTTGGTTTTCCACTTCAGCTTTATAGATCTTGAAAAAGTTCAAAGCCTCATCCTTAGATTTCAGAAGACACACACGGCAGTATCTAGTGGAGTCATCAATTAACGTCATGAAATATTTCTTTCCACCTTTTGTCAACACACCATTCATTTCACATAGATCTGAATGTATGAGCTCTAGTGGTGCAAGGTTTTTTATTTCCGCAGTCGTGTGAGACTTACAAGGTTGCTTAGCTTGCACACACACTTGACACTTAGATCCCTTGACGGTGGTGAAACTAGGGATTAAGTTCAACTTCGCTAGTCGCGACATGCAACCAAAGTTAACATGACAAAGACATGAATGCCACACATTGGATTCACTATTGTTGCAAATATGATTAACAACTTTATTGCAAACGTCTGATAAGGATAAACGAAACAAGCCTCCTGACTCATAGCCTTTACCAACAAAGGTTCCATACTTGGATATTACAAATTTATTCGACTCAAAGACAAGCTTGTAGCCATCTCTACACAGAAGAGATCCGCTAACAAGATTTTTATTGACGGAGGGGACATAATGCACGTTCTTCAGCCGCACGATCTTCCCCGAAGTAAACTTCAGATCGACCATGCCAACACCACGAACAGAAGCACTTGAACTGTTTCCCATCAGCACGGTTGAAGTCCCTACGGTCTGATAAGACGAAAACATGGAAATATCACCGCATACATGCATATTAGCACCCGTGTCAATCAACCAGTCAGGAGAATGACATACTGAAAGAATAGTGGGAAATATACCATACCCAGCATCCTTCATGTCAGTGTCTCCAATGACAACATTAGCGGTCTTGCCGCCTTTCCCAGGATGACGCTTGTCAAAGTGATTAGGGCAACTAGGAGCCCAATGATCAGGATCCCCACACATATGACAAGCACCTTTCTTCTTGCCATTCTTCTTCTTGAAGTTCGTGTGTTGCACAGCCTTGTTCTTCCCATCAAACTTTGCTTTTCCATCAAACTTGCCCTTGTTCTTTAACTTGTGGGGCTGAAAGTTCTGCTTCTGTACCACATTGGCACTAGATCCTTCCTCAATACCTCGAGCACGTGTGTCCTTTGCTCTCGCCTTTTCTTCCACATCAAGAGTGCCAATGAGATCCGGGACGGAAAACTCCTGCCTCTTATGCTTCAGCAAGGTAGCAAAGTTCCTCCATGAAGGAGGAAGCTTAGTGATGATACCTCCGGCAACAAACTTGTCCGGTAGCATACAACTGAAGTGCTCAAGTTCTCTAGCAAATGACTGTATCTCATGAGCTTGCTCAACCACGGAGCGCTCTTCAGTCATCCTGTAATCATAGAATTGCTCCATGATGTACAACTCAGTGCCAGCATCCGAGACCCCGAACTTGGCCTCGAGTGCATCCCACATATCTTTTCTATTATCAATTGACGCATAAGCATCAACTATGTTCTCACCAAGAACACTCAAGAGAGCAGCCTTAAACAGAGTATCTATTTTCTGAAAAGCTTGTGCCTGTTGAGGATCAAGCTCTCCTTCAGGTTTGCCGAGAGTGGCGTCATAGCAACTCATGGTTTGAAACCATAAGACTGCTCTCACGCGCCACCTCTTATAGTGGATACCCTCAAACATAGGAGGTCTCATGGAAGCGGTAAATTGCCTATAATAAGGTTTTTGGATTATTGGAAATATGAACAATTTACCGAATGATTTTATTAATAGAAATACTAGATAAAGCATGACTAATATAGTAGAGATAAAACAAGTCATGCGTTCTGACAGAGAGAAGGAAAATAGTTTCTGGCTCGGCTCATTCCCGCAACCCGCGGCGCGGCGCGGCGTGACGAGGCGGGCGGCGAAGGAGCGCTCGTGGATATCCCTCTTGTTCTCATGCTCGTACAAGTGGGGAAAGAACCTCCCTTATAAGGAGGTCCAACTCTCACTAAACTAGCAATGTGGGACTAAATGTTAGTAGTATCCTTTGCCTTGCACAAATGGGCTAAGTGGGCCTCTAAAATTTATTAGGAATTTCTGAAATAGTTATTGGGCTGCTCAAAATGGACTAAATTCCAGCACTCTGTTTGTCCAATGGAGTGACCAGACCACCACGTGTGTACACATTGTAATCTGTTTGTTTAATAATAATGGACATGTGGTAGTAATTCCTCTAGAAAAACCAACAAGTATAGACACGGAGACATGGAAGAAAGTGATGATTAATTCCAACTCCGTGCTCCTCCGGCCGCCCGCAGCCGACGTCGACCGGCCGCCGGCCGCGGTGTCAGGCCGTCCGTCGCAAGCGCCAAAAAGTGCACACACACACGCGCGAGCACTTTTTACCACCCGCCACCCGGCCGGCCGTGGAGTGGATGGATCGACCGGCGGCCAGAACGGAAACGGAAAAGGAAACGGAAAACCACCCAAATGATCCGCCCACTCTCTCTTCCCCTCCTCCTCCTCCGCTGTCCCGCCCCCGCACGCCTCTCGCGCCCGCCGCCTCCTCCCCCACCCCCTCCCCAAGGTAACCGCCATCATCTCCTCGATCCCCACGATCCCAGCCTTATCTCCATGACCTTCTTCTACAACTAGATCTCCCTCTCCCTCTTCCAGGAGCACAGGCCCCAGGGAACTGCCGTCTTCTCCGCGCCCACGGCAGGCCGCAGAGGCACCGCCGCCGACCCCGCTCCTCCTCCGGCGCCAGCGCCAGCCTCTCCGTCTCCGGCCCGGAGATGGATCCCGCCGCGCGGAAGGATCTGTACCCGCACGTCGAGCCCTTCGACACCGGCCGCCTCAGGGTCTCCGACGTCCACACCATCTACTACGAGCAGTCCGGGAACCCCGGGGGCCACGTGAGCGCCACCACCAACCCCCCTGCCCCGGCGCCAATGCGCCCCTCCCCCTCCCCCTCCTCCTCCACTGTTCCTTGTTGTCTGACAAAACCAGGCTGAGTTTTGTTCTATCCGCAGCCCGTCGTCTTCCTCCACGGGGGTCCTGGGGCCGGCACGTCGCCGGGCAACCGCAGGTTCTTCGACCCGGAGTTCTACAGGATCGTGCTGTTCGACCAGGTTAGTGTCGATCCCTTCTTATCTCTGTTTACCCGTGTTCTGGGGAGATCCGACTGCGGTGCCGGTGCTTAATTTGCGTTTGTGTTTGACTGCAGAGAGGCGCCGGCAAGAGCACTCCCCATGCTTGTCTAGAGGAGAACACCACCTGGGACCTGGTGGCTGACATCGAGAAGCTCAGGCAGCACCTCGACATTCCAGAGTGGCAGGCAATTGCAATTACATCTTCTTCTCAGGAATTTGTTTGCTTGTATGGCTATCATTCAGTAAATAAATTCACTAGTTATGGGGGATAATGTAGGTGTTCGGCGGTTCATGGGGAAGCACCTTGGCCCTCGCCTACAGCCAGACTCACCCTGATAAGGTCAGTAATTTACTGTCTGCCGCATTCTCGTGTGAGCCTGAATTTAGGAGCAAAAAGAGTTAGTATACTGTAGGCTCTGCTAATACTATCCCTGATGGTTTACAGGTCACTGGCATTGTTTTAAGAGGCATTTTCTTGCTTAGGAAAAAGGAACTTGAGGCTCTGCTAATACTATCCCTGATAGTTTACAGGTCACTGGCATTGTTTTAAGAGGCATTTTCTTGCTTAGGAAAAAGGAGCTTGATTGGTTCTACGAGGGCGGTGCAGCAGCTGTTTTCCCAGATGGTATGTTGTGCTATGATAATGATTATGAAGAAAACTTGGTTAAATGTTAGCAGGCAATTGAAAAATTACATGTAGTTCTGTTCATTATGTCCATTAGAGCAATTCCACTCAAAGAGTTGAAGTTGTCCAAAATAGTACTGAAAGAATTGAAGAGCAGGCAGCCTTTTTAGCCAAAGCCACTCATGTTTTCTTCTGAAACACAAACATTGTATTTTGCAGTATGCAGTTGTTGTGCGAATAGATTTGCTTACTTTAATTTTAATATGCAGCATGGGAACCATTTAGAGATTTTATTCCTGAGGACGAAAGGAATTGTTTCATAGCTGCTTACAGCAAAAGGCTAACTTCCTCTGATGCTGATGTCCAGGTAGACTCATCTATCTATGTTATGCTATATATTTGATGGGTTCCTTTTTGTAGCTTCCACATACTTCCTCCTTTTCATTGCTTATGGTTGAAACATATACCGGTGCCTACATTGGTTTCCTGATGAACAGAAGTTAATTGTGACTGTTTGACCATTTAGATTGAAGCTGCTAAAAGATGGACAACGTGGGAGATGATGACTGCACATCTTCTTCAAAATCACGAGAACATTAAACGAGGGGAGGATGACAAATTTTCATTGGCAAGTACTTCCACAAGCATCAAGTTTTCCTTTTGGGATCACAGTTGCTTCATATGTTCATCAGATTACATTATTTTATTTTTACTGTTGGCCAACTAGTATCATTATCATAAAAAAAATATTTACAGTTGTTAGCATTTTTTAGGGAATAATACAATATTGCCTTTGAAGGGCTCTTTTGGAACTGAAATCCTTGTTCCAATGCTAGTACACTGATAAGTGTCGAATGTTTCTTTAGATGTCTGCAATGACTTCTTTTGCTTTTAAGGTTACACACCACAAGATGTTTGTCTATACACACTTTGGATGTTGTAGTACTTTACTGTCTTGATACTTTCTATTGTATATTTGGTAACACATGATTAACTTTCTTCAGGCATTTGCAAGGATTGAAAACCACTACTTTATTAACAAGGGATTCTTAGACTCGGACTCACACTTATTGGACAACGTCGACAAGATTCGTCACATTAAAACTTTCATTGTACAGGTACATGTCTACTCAAGCTTTCTTGGTTTGCCATTACGTGTGTCCATGTGTTTTTTTAATGCATTTAGCTAGACATAGTGTCTAGCTCCCCTAGTCTGTTAATCTTTCCCAGTTACCAAGTTCACATACAGCATGTAGCAGTAGGGTGCCAGTATCATATGCTCAGTTGGCGGCTAAAGTGTTCAAACTTCAAAGTGATGTTTGCTACCCTTCCTGCCTTTCTTAGCTGAGATATGATCTTCATGGTAGAAGTTAATTTGTAGAAGCTTCATTCTTAAACAATGATTCGTCAGTTGTATGAATGAAAAATTGTCACAATTCATTTACGACTCAGTATTTTTCATTTCTGTATGGGCTCTAATAAGGTGGCTACCTATTCCTTTACTATACCGCTCTGCAAACATAACTAGTTTACACTTTAAATGAGTTTAATGTTACTACTGTTTTTAAGGTTCCATATAGAAAAAAAAAGGGTTTTCCAAACAAGGTACATTTGTATCTCTCCGTTCCAAAATATATGACCCAACTTTGTACTAAAGTTAGTATAAAATTGAGTCATCTATTTTGGAACGGAGGGAGTACATTATAGTGATTATGTTGCAGGGGCGGTATGATATGTGCTGTCCTATGATGTCTGCTTGGGATCTTCATAAAGCTTGGCCTGAAGCTGAGTTTAAGGTAAACATCATCAATCATTTCCGTATTTTTCAAAATCTTCTCCGCCAAAAACTACATGCTTTTCCTGTTCCATTGCCATCATTTCCTGCTTACTTTGTTCTGAAGCATTAAGCAACTGTCATATTTGGTAGTTCAGGCCATCTTGTTTGACTTCAGACTGGCATTATTTGACTCATGCTTCTGATAAGTTTTCTAAGAGAAAGCAATCAGGCTCACGTGTTTCGACAACTTTGCTTCTGATAAGTTTGCTAAGTTTCACACATTCCAGTGTTTCGACAACTTTGCTTCTGATAAGTTTGCTAAGTTTCACGCATTCCAAACATCGTTGCCATGCATACCGGTCAATCAGGCATCACTTTCTGGGTATCTTGCTATCTCTGAACTGCTCGATATAAAATATTGACCTAGGACATATAACTGCAGGTGGTTCCAGATGCAGGACACTCGGCCAATGAAGTTGGTGTTGCAGCTGAACTGGTATCAGCTAACGAAAAGCTTAAAAGCATGTTGAAAAAATGAGCAGCCTGACTCCATAGCGGCACACAGCCTCTGGCAAAGAATTTCAGCTGAATTTTATTGGGGTTACATTGCAAAATAAGAACTGGTATTACCACTTTAGCATTTAGCACAGCCTGATTGTACGTGTCAAACAGTTCCCTATTCAATCAAAGTTGGCTGTCTTAATTTTGTCCCTTAGGCTTGTTTCCAGATGTATTTTTTTTCTTATGGAAAGGCTCGGGCCGAGCCCGAGAAAATGCTCAAGCGTAGCCCGACTTCGAATTAACAAAGCCATCGACCGGGTAGGATTACAACGAACAGCTTACAAAGGAAAGAAAACAAGAAACAGAAAGACATGGAGTTTCTGCTCCTGAACTTGAACATTAAAACCCAAAATGGTAACAAACATTGTTGAATGTTCTACATCTGTGCAAGTTTTTGTGAAGAAAAAAACTGTTCTGATGCTCAGGAAAAAAAATTGTTTTTTAAAGTATTGTGGAATGCTGATTTTGTTATTTTCTCCAAGACCTCAATGAATGTGATTTAATCATGAAAAATTGCACGTGGGAAGAAAACTAAGCAATGTTTGTTGTAAAAAAATCAGCATTTTTTTCTTTTTATATTTTTATTCTACTATTCATAGAGGAACATTTTAGCTTGGGATTGGAAAGACATTTTTGTGAACGGCAAAGATACAGAGTACTAGAACAGTTTACTCCTCTATAGCATACAAGGGATTGGCTAGGTGCGTTTTAAAGGAATAAAATAAACTTTATTCCTCTATAGCCTTATAGGGGATCGGTTAGAAATGCTCTAAGTCTTGTTGTCATTTACTCTCTTTATGTAGTGTAGAAAAAACATCTTGCATTATGAGACAGAGGGAGTAGCTTCCAAACGATTTTGTCCGGTTCAGAGGTGAGTTGGACCGAGAGGGAGCAGCCTCGGCAAGAGAAAAGGTCATCGAGCCAGCGCTCCTTCCAGAAGGAAATCTTGCATCCATTTCCAACATAGATCTTGGAACACGCTGCAACCAGATTCCGGTCAATGGCGTCACAAGGCGCCGGCATTCCCTTCCAAGGTCCATCCACTGCGTCCCAATCAAACCAAAGCCATCTTAGTCTCAAACACGCAGAAGTTTCTTAAGTTGGTTTAACCATGCAGGAAACAGGTGGCGAGAACAACATCATTTATATTCCCAGTTTCTTTCTTTTTTTTGAAAAACACCCCATATATTAATTAATCCAAAAGAAATGATTTTACAATCACTCGTTACAGCATACACCACTCAGGACGGAACAAAATAAAAAGAAAGCCCATCGGACCTAGTATCGAAGCTAAACTTAGCATTCTCATGTGCCACCCCATTGGCAATCCGATTTATCTTTGAAATATTAAATTTTGGATCATCCTGGATATACTCAGAGCCTCATTCATTAGATCAGCCACAGGGACCTGTCAATCTTCTCATTTGCAAGAAACGAATGTACAAAAGCACAGACAGTCACTAAGATAATAGATTAGTGAAGCGTGATACCTATATAAAGTCCTGCGAGGCAGGCGCAGAGTTCAGCTTCATTTACACTGGTACACTGATCAATAAAATCCCACGAAAAAACAATAATTTCTCCGGAAGAATTACGAGCCACAACCCCCACACTGGCTGCATTAAGACTCTCCACAAAACTGACGTCAACATTGATCTTAATATGGTCATTAA
>NC_041380.1:536761197-536793060 GCF_002162155.2 Triticum dicoccoides | reverse complement strand
GGGGGGTCCACATCACATTATCTTTAAACAGTGTAAAATCAGCTACAACACCGCTCACTTTCTCCTTACCTTTGTTGCTAGCATCCATTTGAACAGTGTCGTTATTGGATGTGAAGGTGGCCCAATAGTTGCCCCAAAAAAGTGCAGAGGCATTAACAGATTCTTTCCCCTTCCCAAAAATTAAATCATTTCTCAGTTTCTATCTTGGTTCTGTTGCTATTTGGGAGACACTGTTCTGTTTGTGTATGAGTTGTGACATTGCAGTTACAGTTTCAAACACCTGGTCCATCCAGCTGTTGGAAAATGTCTTCTTATGATCGGGCATATGTGGTTGTTTTTCCAGGAGATGAGTTGTTATTTGGTGGTGCAGAAATTGTACTACTCCCTCCGTTCACTTTTATAAGTCATTTCAGACAACTGAAAATAGGCTATTTTGCACATTGTCTGAAATGTCTTTAAGGCCTTATAAAAGTGAACGGAGGGAGTAGTATTAGTTTGGCCCATGGAGTGTTTACAATCACTGCAGCCAGAGCCCCCATGGCGGTCCATTTTGACACATGTGGGGATTGAAGTTGAGGAAAGAGGTCTGCATTTGGATGTTGGACTGATATTACAAGCTTGGTACTACCATCTGTGAACTCACTGCTACTCGTGCTTTTAATTTGCAATTGAATATACAACGTGGTTTGTTCAGATTGTGCAGCAACTAGGTAATACTGAACTGAAGGTGAGAAGTGGCCTGGTCAGCTAGAGTTCAAATTCAGGGCATCTAAACCTGAATGCAGGCTTGGAAAATCACCATAAATGCTCCAATTGTTGCCAGAATGCATGTTTCATAAATTGCAGCAGCATATTTGAGGTGGTAAAATCTATGGACTACACACTCCATAGAATCCTGGTGGCCACATGTATGTCATGGTGGGCTATTGGATTGCAACTTGTGAAGCCAACAAGACATCCTCCTTGAGCAAGTATATGATGTAATGTACACAACTCTTGGAGTGCAGAATTTGCTTGCACATGACAGTATGGACATTGTTGATCCATGCTGCTACGAGCGAGTCACAGCCTAGTCGGCTTCAGGAGTTATTCCAATGCAAAGGACAAGGTGACATTTTCAGGGAAACGTCTCTTCCTCCAATTTTCATGTTGCTACTTTGTTCTGGAGATGTCATTGTGGACTTTTGGTGCCACCAGGATTTGGCAAGTACTTCATGCAGACTGAAGCTAAAGGAGGGAGAATCATCAAGTCCACAGCCTGCATCGACCGGTTTTTCTGCTACAACCTCACTTGCTCCTTCCAGCAAGTCCCGGTCGACCACAGGTTATACCTCCACTGTGACGACGACTACTACTTGACGATGCCCCCTTCTTCGACATTGCTCAAGTCTACTTCACCCCCTGTTCAAGAATTCATCCGATTAATCAGTTAACATGCCGATTAGTCCCTACTCATAGGGTCCCCGAGTAGCCGATTACCCGATAAATCATCCGATTAATTGATTAAATGGCCGATTAGCCTATTAATTCCCTACTCACCAGCCGACCGAGCAGCTACCAGTTAATGATTTCCTCAACAATGACTTCACCAATGGCTACAAACACAGAAACGAGGCAGCTAGCAAAGACATCCAGCAGGAACAGCCACCGGCTGCATTCCCTCTGCCTTCTTGTTGTTTAATTTTCAGCACACTTACGTTTGTACTTTTCAATCTGCACCCAAATTGCTGCGAATCGAAGCGAATCCCTACGAGATGCTAACCATAAACTTATAGCTTGCCTGTATCTAGTTGTTACACAACCTTGCTTACATAACATTACACCTACAATCCGAATAGTCGATCCTAGACAGCTCCAGGATTGGGAAGTAGAAACCGAAACACGCAACATATAGTAGTAGCTAAACAGAACCGAAGCATTAGAAAGACGCCCGCGCTATGTCAGCAAATCGACTTGCCACTACACCATGCTTCGTCTCCAGAGTCAGTCCAGGGTGCTAATTCAGGCAGCACACGTGCTGCCACACATCAAGTGCCTGTGGATTCAAAAAGAGAATGACATGATCAGGACTCCTGTGTTGAGCAAAAAAACACTGCAATCAACGCGAATTTGAAATTTTGGAAAATCAGCTGTTTGCATCGGTTATAGTTAACCTCTAAAATCTGATCTAAGCAGCAGCAGCAGCAGCAGCAGCATTTCATAGGTCATAATCGAACTGAACGTGCCAATTTTGAGGTAAGGTGACCGGTGAGCAAGATTTTTCATGGAGCAAATCTGGGGAATAGTTTGCTCACACCATTACAATTTACAGTACCAATGAAGCGAGTGAATGACAAGAGGTGGAGTGCTTACATGATGGAGCATCCAGAGCTTCGCCTAGTTTTCTTCCTGGCCGCCATCACCTCCCTCCTCCTCGGCGGCTGAAGGACCACCTTGATGGCGGTGTCGAAGACAGCCTTGACGTTCTGGCACGGCCAACAGAATCACCAAGTCATTTAAGATAGAAATGAATGATGCAGTGTGTGCGTGTGCCTATCTGAAATAGAGCAGACAACAACAAATTCTTCTTAATTCCAACGCGGCCTCTGGTCTCGGTTGCACTACCTGCTGTGTCTTTGAGCTACACTCGATGTACGCTGCGGCGCCGATCTGCTTCCTGAGTTCTTCACCCTGAACAACAACAACAATGGGGAAGAAGATGGCACATTAGCCATCCGTCTACGCTCCTGGTTGTTGAAAAGAAGTTCAGAAAGTCGGGGAGCAAACCTGTGCGGTTGTGATTGCCGAGGCACCGGGATGGTCGGCGAGGTAGGCTCTGTGGTCACGCAGATCTGGACAACGGAAACGCCATTATTAACTATCGGGACAAAAATGCAGAGCAACCCGTGGCGTTGCAGAAACTTCATGGAAAGGAGTAATGCCATGTTGGGTGCAGGTTCCTCACCTAGCTTGGTCCCAACAAGAACAATGGGGACGTTGGGCGCGAACCGGCGGAGCTCTGGCATCCACTGCTTGACCAGAGAGGCAGAGACCCAATTATCATCAGTTGGGAACATTCAGGTGAAATCTCAAGCACACTCAAATCTGGAACAGGTAATTTCTGAACTAATGTGCCAGTAACTTTTGCTAGAAACGTAGTATGTATGTATATACCTTCTTGAGGACATTCTCGTAGCTTGCGCTGCTGATGAGGGAGAAGGCGAGCACGAAGACGTCGGCGCCTCTGTAGCTCAGCGGCCTCAGCCTGCTGTAGTCCTCTTGCCCTGAACGAAGCAAACACAGCACAAAACCTTCAGGTTCAGAACTTGCGGCTCTGAACACCAGTAGCAGTAGCAGTGGTGGAAACGAAGAGGGATGGGGCAAGTACCGGCGGTGTCCCACAGGCCGAGGTTGACGATGTTGCCGTCGACGGAGACGTTGGCGCTGAAGTTGTCGAACACGGTGGGGATGTAATCCTGCCAAGAAAGAAACAGATCGGCGACCGAGTGAGCAGCAAGCAGGCCGGGAGGAGGAAGAAGAAGAGGGAGGGGAGGGTTGGGGGAGGGACGTACGCTGGGGAACCTGTTGCTGGTGTAGCAGATGAGCATGCAGGTCTTGCCGACGGCGCCGTCCCCCACCGTGACGCACTTGATGAACTTGGTCACGCTCATCTCTCCTCCGCCGCTATCGGCTGCTCGCTTGAATTCCACCGCACAGCAAGAGCGGCTGGAGCTCACGGGGGGAGAAGAACAAGCGCGGGGAAGAAGGGGAAGGAGCCACGAGCCAGAGACAAGGATACTTGTCTTCCGTGGGAGGCCAAAGCGAGGGGAGCCGTGCCGCAGCTCTGCTCCGGTCTGCCTCCTTAGGCTAGTCATAGTGGGAGTAACTTAGGCAGTAACATAGCGCACCTCGAGAATTTTTTGCTTATGTGGCAAGTAGTTAATGAGAAGTAGTAACATAATATGTTACTGTAACATAGCACTTTTCAAGACAACATGAGTCTACAAGCTATTAAATGAAGCTACATATGACACTAGTACTATGTTACTTTGCACTATGAAGGTAGTAACTTAGACTAGTGTCATGCATATGACACTAGTCTAAGTTACTCCCCACTATGACCAGCCTTAAAAGCAAAAGCAAGAAACAACCGGCCTCTGGCTGCGTTTACTGCTGCTGCTGCTGCTCTCTCTCTCTCTCTCGGGGAGCGTGGCGTGAATGCGGGGCCTCGCCTCGCCTGGGACGGGGCGCGACGCACGCCGCTGCTACTACGAGGGGTTTTGTTTTGTTTTGGACGTGCAGCTGATCTGCAACGGCATGCTCTGCTGGTGCTGGCTGCTGCCACTGTCAAGTCATCAGCAAAGCCACCGTGGGCTGACCATCACGGCGGTGGATGGACGGCCATGAATGAAAGCACTGCGTGGGCAGGTCTCTCTCTCATGTGAAGCTGGGGCCTACACGGACGGACGACCTGGCCACAAACGCCAAACAGACAGTCGGCCGAAACGTCGGGGACATGGCATAATGTAATGATTCTCTAGTAGAGCAACGGGTTAAACGAGACCGGCCTTGTTTGCAGTCCCAACGGGGGCAATGCGCTGACAGTAAATGTAGTACAGCTTCCAATCAACTCAACACGAGCACGAGTAGCACTAGCACCTCGTAGTACATGCTTGCTAGTGGTAGTACGGCGGCCCTCGTGGTTGTACACTTTGATTTCGAATTCTAGCAAGCAATGAGGACTTTGGCTTACGCTCTCCAAGAAGCATATATCTATCAGGGAAAAGAAACGATCTCCTGGCATGTACCGTTAGTAGTACGTGCCCGCTTTACCACTGCTAGTGCTCTCCAGGGGGCAAACCGCAGCAGTACAGTCCTAACCGGTTACTATTAGCAGGTGTGAGCACTACAATAGCAATAGTCTTTACACACACACACACACACACACACAAAAAAAAAAAAGGTTCTCGACCCTCGCGATCAGCCTAGACCACAAGATTCAAACCGGCCAACGTTCCTGGGAGAGAGCGAGAGGGCGCAGAAAGGATTTTTCAAAGAAAATTAGAGCCTCGTGGGAGCCTTTCCGCCTTTGCATGCACACACAACGCGATATTCAAATCCAACATGCGGCGAGGGGTCGGCCCGGCGCGCGGACCCGTCGACGGAGTGATTTGGGTCAGAGCGCAGTCACGCTGACCCTAACGACGCTTTGGTTTTCGTTTAATAGTAAGATTAGCTTTTGAACACGCTCCTCCTCGTCTCCTCTTTCGCTAGACCTTGACCGCTCCCCTCTCCCCGAGTAGGCCGGGGCGGCGGGGGACTCGGGAACGGTCGCCTCGTCGTCGCTCCTCGCCGCTCGCCTGCGTGTCCGTCCTTTCTCGTACCCTGCGGCCTGCGCGGTTGGGGAGAAATGAATGACCGTGGGGTGCCTCTGCTCGCCGTGCGGGCGGGCGGTTGGGAATTCAATGGCCGTAGCCGACCATTTTGTCACGCACTATAATGCAGACATGGTGTTTCTAACCCGTAGCCGACCTACTCTACTCTCACATGAACTCCTTATAACATCAAAGATGATCGGGCGTTCACGACGCATGCAATTTTTCATGCTGAAAGGACATCCAAAGAGCTCTAGGCAAAAGAAAAAACCGGTGCTCCAAAATATCCATTTTTTTCAAAGCTTCCAAGAGTCTATTCGTTTGTTTTGTCTAGGGCTCATCGAATGTCATCTCATCATTAATGTTCGGACGCACATCTTTGATGTAAAAGCAATCGTGTTTTTGAATATACGATTCATAGGAGGAGCATACGGGCTCGGGGTTAGGAAGCAATTGAAGTTAGATCAATTGGGTAGTCAAAACTCTCTCTTTCAAGAAAAGAAGAAACAATAGTGAGACGTTTCATCAGACATTAACACTGTCGTCGGACGGTATGGAGAATCCTTGCTAGCAGTTTCGGTGGTCTGTTCGTTGGCGGTTTCGAATCCAGGAATTGGAATAGAACGTGGACCTGCGTTTTGGTCCCTTTTTTTTTTTTTTTTTGAACGGGTCCTAGGTTTTTGGATTATTGTGTCCAATGCGACATCGCCATGCTGATGAAACTGGCACAGCGGTGCAAGAAAGTAAGGATCACATGTCCATCTTCGTTGTGTTTCATCGTAGATCTCCGGTTTGTATGAGGTACGATGATGAGGGAAACATCTTCGATGTGTAGGAAAGCACATATATTCTCATTCTTTGAGCCTCCCGTGTTGTACGAATACGATGTCAATGTCTCTACTCTCAGGGAGGGCACTTGCTGAGGTTCCGAACTAGATTTGATCAACTGTTGTAGAAAGAGTTTCAGTGGCGCGACCAGGACAAATTTCTTGCACTCGATTGGAGTGGTGAAGGTACAGCCTGACTTTCATGTGTTTAGAGGAAGAGATGAGAACGAGGACTTTTGTATTATGTGTCAAGTTTCATTCTCGGTTTGTAATTTGGTCTCTTGAAAACTTGTTTGAACATGTCCACGGTTGCAAGAATATAATGTTGTTGTGTCACTCTAGGAGCATCTCCAACAGGCGCCGAACGCACCGCGCGCAAAAAACAGCTTTGCCGCGCATCCATCGGCTGGTTTGGCGCGGCGCGCAGCACTGACTCCAGTAGCCGCGCTAAAATGCAGCGCGCGCGAGCCGCTCTAGCAGCGCGCAAAAATACAGCGCGCGCGACTCTCGCACAAACAACATATGCATTCGAAAATAGAAGCAAAAAGGTCAAACGCAAACAAAAATAAATCAAAATAAATAGTTCAATTTCGTTATTACAACTCAAACAAACAGTTTATCGTTCAATACAAGAAATAGTGCAATTAAACATAACAAATAGTTCAACAATACAATATCGAACGTACAAATCATGATGCTCTTTGTCGTTCATTCCATGCCCACCACTCCTCAATGAGATCCTTCGAATGGCATGATAGGAGCCAACAAATCGGGCCACCCTTTCAGCCCACCGTCGCACTCGCACGGAATATCCCAAGAGCTCATACTGAGAGTAGTCTACATCTTGGCCACGCTCATTCTCGATGATCATATTATGCATGATCACACAAGCGTGCAAGATGTACCAAAGCATTTCTGATCCCAAAATCTAGCCGGTCCTCTCACAATAGCAAATTGGATTTGTAAACTCCCAAAAGCTCTCTCCACATCTTTTCTAGCCGCCGCCTGAGCATTGTGGAAATCAAGTTCTTTCTTACCTTCTGGCTTTTTCAACGGCTTGACAAAGATTTGCCACTTTGGATAGATGACATCCGCTAGATAATAGCCATGGTTGTATGTACGGTCATTTGCTACAAACTGCACCGGTGGCAACTCACCATTTGCAATCTTATTCATCAGTGGTGACCAATTCACAACATTGATGTCATTCAAAGATCCAGGCATTCCAAAGAATGCATGCCAAATCCAAGTCTCTTGATCGGCCACCGCTTCAAGGATTATAGTGGAACCCTTTTTTTGGCCGTGGAATTGTCCATGTCATGCCTTTGGACAATTCTTCCAACTCCAATGCATGCAATCTATTGAGCCAAGCATGCCAGGAAAGCCGCGAGCTTTGTTCATCGCCAATAGCCTTGCGACGTCTTCAGCATTGGGAGATCTCAAATACTCCTCGTCAAACACTTGCACAATTCCGACTGCGAAGCGCTTGACACACATGATGGCTTGGCTCTCACCCATAGCCAAGTGATCATCAACTAGATCAGCCGGTATACCGTATGCCAACATACGCAAAGCGGATGTCACCTTCTGAAAAGTGCTATGCCCGAGCTCTCCGGCGGCATTCCTCCTTTGCTGAAAAAGCGGTCATGGCTCGCTAGTTTCTCTGCAATGCGCCTGAACAACTCGGTGCTCATCCTAAACCGGCGACGAAAATACGACTCGGGGTATGTGGGATTCTCCGCAAAATAATGCCTGATCAATCTGTTGTGGTCGTCGATCCTATCCCTCCAAATTTTCTGCGGTGAATCGGGTTGAAAGTGAAAGTCGCCAAAAAGTGGCGGAATGCGGACCCATAACCTAACCACTGTGCTTCGGTTTTTTATTGATATGCATAGCTGGGATCATTGCAAGATCCTCCTCCTCTTCCATATCAAATTCTTCTTCGGAAGAATCATACGACGAACTCATCTACAATGTTCAATACTATGCTATAAAAAACTACAATAAACATGCACGAAATTCATGGCTTTTGAGCAATACATACCTTCTAGGCGTTTTGTCGAACACCTTGCGGGCGCCGAGTGGCAGCAAGCGCGCGGGCGCTGTTCGTCGGAGGACCAGCGCGCGCGAGGGGCGGCGGGACTAGAGGGGGGCCGGAGAAGCCGCCGCGGGACGGGGATAGGCCGGGGAAGCGCCGGAACGGTCGCCGGGTGGCGCGATCGGCGGCGGCGGCGCGGGTGGATGGGGGGTGGGGGGTGGGAGGTGCGAGCGAGCGCGCGGGAGCGGGCGCAGCAAATAAGCGGCGCGCGATTGAATTTCGGCCCGTGCACTGAACTACATATGCCGCGCGCGCTGTTTTCGCGCGCCCGCTAGAGCAACTATTCCGGTTGCGCGCGCGCTAAAACGGGAAATTTTGCGGCGCGACGCTAGTTTGGTGCGGCTGTTGGAGATGCTCTAAGGGGGCACTTGGTGAGGTCATGGACAAGCTATAGACCTGATTTGTTGTTATAGGAGCTTTCGAAGTAAGGGCAAGTTTCTTCCACTCGATTGGAGTGGCGAAAGTTCGAGCAGAATGGTATATGTTTTTAGAAGGATCAATGAGAATGAAGACTCTTTTACTACTCCCTCCGTCAACGTCTTACATTGTGGGATAGAGGGAGTATATTTCAGTTTGTTTTCTAATTGTAATTTGGATCATCAAGGATTTTTTTTTTTGAATAATAATAGGAGAAACACTAACAGGTGAACCCACCAAGGGACTGGCCTGGCCCCACCTGCTAGACGTTTAGAGTTTCCGCGACACCTTTGCTTCCCGTTGAAGCCAGTCTCGCTCCCCGCGCCCCAATGACTGGTAGACCCCACCCAAGCTGCCAAACGAAGCTAATGCCTGACTTCTCCCGCCCCGCCACTCGCCTGCGCTTGGCCAGATGCTTCTCCCTTCGCACGCCCACCGCCGTCCTCCTCTTCCGCGCCGCCGGGGAGCGTCGTCGCGCCGCGGCGTTCATGGCCTTATTACTACATCGCCGCGCCGAGCAGGATGCCTCGTCGTCCTCCTCCTCGCCCTCGCCTCCGTCGTCCTCGCGGCGGCCGTGCTCCACCGCGCCTCCTCAAAACCGCGCGCCGGCCACCACCATCGTGAGGAAGGCCACCTCCGGACCGCCGCTCGGAGGGTCACGATCTTCTCATCCCCGCTCCGCCCGCCCGACGGCTCGCCCGCGCGGCAGGAGCTGGCGGTGCGGTCGTGGCTGGCGCTCCCGTGGGACGTCACCGTCGTGCTCCTCGGCTCCCACCCGTCGGCGCTCGCGCTCGCCGGGCGGCTCGGACGCCGGGTCACCGTCGAGGCCGCCGTCGATTCCTCGTGCGGGCGCCCTCGCAAATTTAACTCGCCGTCTGTTCAGTCCGCCATGGAAGCTGCCCGAACTGAGGAACTGAGCTGCACCTGCCCTCCTGGTTTCAGGTTCACGGGGACGCCATTCTTCCACTCCATGATCGCAAGAGCGCAAGCCGCCGACGACTCCGACGTCTGCGTCCTCGTCGACGCCGAAGTCGTTCTGCTCCCCGAAGCCGTCACATTACTGGCAGATCTCAGCAAAATTGACCGTGAGTGGCTCCTCGTTTCAGCGTCACGCAACGTTTCCAGCTTCTCATACAATCTCGCCCACAGTGCGATGGTACTTTTTCCTCTATCCTTCTATCAACGGCAATCTTAGATTCGTCGAAAACTCCAAGTTGTTCTACTACATGATAATGAAATATTCATTTGATCGATTCCATTAGCTAGAGGAGATTCAAGCTGAGGAATGGGCAGCAGATGGCAGCGACAGGGGGCTCGTTTTCGCGTGGAACAATCCGGGCCGTCCATTGCTTGCAGGAGTCGTGCCTTCTTTTCTGTATGGAAGAGGGGCGCACAGCAGGTGGCTGATCCATGAAGTTCTGTCATCTGAAACGAGGCTCGTCTTCGATGCAAGCAGTCTAGTTCTTGGGCTATACCCCGAAGATTCCACCGCAAAGCGCGGCGCTGGTTTGAGTAGCAGCGGCAGATTACCTGGTGGATCATGGGAGCACGGTGTCAACCGGCATCTCGCTTCGGTTTACGGGTCGTATTGCCGTCGTCCGCCAGGAGGACATCATCATTCTTTCTCCATGCTGTATGAAGTGGTAAAGCATTCTGAAGATTACATGTTGAGCAAAGTTGAAGAGCCTACATTCTCAAGATTTGTCACAGGTAAAGAACAGGATGCCCATGAAGAGGTTGGTGGTAACCCATGGAACAAAGAGAACAATTGCTTGCCTGATCATCTGCCAAGCTATTCTTCAGAAGCCTCTGACGTTCCATATTCATTAGAAATGCTCCTTCGGTTCGTAGCCGACGATAATAAGTCTGTTGTTCTTGGTGTGGCTGGGGCAAGTTACAGGGACATGCTTATGAGCTGGGTGTGCCGCTTGCGCCGTCTCAGAGTCGCCAATTTTGTAGTCTGTGCTCTAGATCAAGAGACATACGAATTCTCCGTCTTGCAGGTAATGGTGAACTTGATTTCATTCTATCATTTTGATTTTTCTTGTTTTCTGTAGTTGTTCTCCTTTTCAAAACTGCCAATTATGCTCAAATATTTCAATCCCTAATTCTAGGGTTTGCCAGTTTTCAGAGATCCAACGTCGCCAAACAACGTCAGTTTTGATGACTGCCACTTTGGAACCCAGTGTTTTAAGCGAGTGACCAAGGTTAAATCGCGCATTGTTCTGGAGATTATAAGGATGGGGTACAACGTGCTGCTGAGTGATGTTGATGTCTACTGGTTTCACAATCCAGTGCAGTTCCTGCACTCTCTTGGACCTGCTACATTCGCAGCCCAATCAGATGAATACAATGAGACAGGTGACTTTTACATCTTAGTGGTTATGGTTACAAATTTGGTTTTGCTAATGCTTCTTCTGGTGGATAACATTGTTCTTATATTTAACTCAATGTGTTAGATTTTCTTGCACATTTCATACCTGATAGCAATGTGCCAGTCTGCATTCAAGAAATAGAATACCTACAAAGAACATTGTGTTTGAGAATTCTCTCACTGTTCTTTGTTCACAGGGCCAATAAACCTGCCACGCCGGCTAAATTCGGGTTTCTACTACGCCCGATCAGACAGCGCCACCATCACCGCGATGGAGATGGTAGTGAAGCACGCGGCCAAATCAAACTCATCTGAGCAGCCAAGCTTCTATGACGTCCTGTGTGGGAAGGAAGGTGTGAACCGACTCGGCAACGACAGATGCCTAGAGCCTAGCACAAACCTCACCGTCGTGTTTCTGGACCGGGATTTGTTCCCCAACGGAGCTTACAAGGGGCTCTGGGGAAGGCATGACATGCGCTCAGCTTGCAAGAAGCTCGGGTGCTTCATCATCCACAATAACTGGGTAAACGGGAGGAAGAAGAAACTCTGGCGACAGATGGAATCCGGGCTGTGGGACTATGATCCTGGCTTCAGGATGTGCTTGCAGAGCTGGGGTGAAGCAAGTAGTAGCTTCACAGTGGCCGAGCAGTTCCACGCGTCTGACGACATGGAAAGTTAGTACCTGACCTTATTGTAGACAGTTAGCTACTTGCCAATGCTAATTCTGAAAATGTTCAAGGATCGACAGCCTGCTTGTTTTGACAAAATGTATAATGTATTGTTTGTTAGTTAATATATGATGTCATGCACACAAAACAAACAAAAGAACATTGTTCAGAGTTCAAACATGAATCACGAAACATAATCAGTAATAGCAATTCATGCCTCTCAGCTATCTTATAATCGGTTGCGGAGACAGCATATATGTTTCAGGTGTTAAACAGGAAAGGAAAAGAAAATAAAAGGGAAGGAAAAACTTACATTTATCTTGGTGGTTCAGACCCTCTACCCCTTCATCTGTGGGTGCTGTAAGTTTCAGAAGCAGGCATTCACTGACAAAAATCACAACACCAAAATGGGACAGTACATTTGCAGGCTTGCAGCTCATTTCAGTTACAATACAAATAAACAGGCAAGGCAGAGCAAGTGAAAATCCATGCTGATGCGGTGCTGACGAGATCAAAACGTGCTCATTAGAGTTGTTTACATGAAACTAAATTATCTAGAGCCCGCTAAAATAAAGGTAGCATCATCGTCTTCGACCAAAATGAACGGTAGAGGTCTTATGGTAAGAAAGAAAGGCTGCAGCGTCTCACTTCATCTTGGCTTCCGTAAATAGAACATGCTTGTTTACACGCGGATCATACTTCCTGAACTCAAGCTTCTCTGTGATCCGCCGAGGATTCTTGCGCTTCACGTAGAAAAATCCAGTTCCGGCTGCTGAGACGAGCCTGATAAATATAGATGCACGCTTTGCCTTCCCCATCTAGTGGGTATGAACTTGCACAGCAGATGAAACTGAAAATGGGGCTGACAAACACAACATCAGAGTGGTAATATTCAAGCTTCTGCGACGCCAAAGGCAGATACAAGGAGCATAAAGAGAATATCAGAGCAAGAGAAATCTCATACAAGAGTTAAGAAAGAGACACATCGGGTGAATAGAAGTAAAATAAGAAATTCTCCACACAAAAAAGGGTTCACATTGGTCATACCAAGTTGCATATCACTTGTTACCTGATACACCTACTACAGTTTTGGACATATCTACATACATATCACCTTGTTTGGGCATGATAACGCAACTACCATCCAGTAGTACATTATATCGTACCTTGATCCTTACATACACATATTTAGATTGGTCATTCAGTGCTCATAGGTAGATTGAATGAACCAGTACTGATGCAATTAACGCTTACTCCCTCTGTAAATTAATATAAGAGCGTTTAGATCACTACTTTAGTATTCTAAACGCTCTTATATTAGTTTACGGAGGGAGTATATGATATACTACGCCTTGAGTAAACCGAATGGTTAATAAGCAGTTGTGTCTACTCCTAATGGACCCATTAGCTGTACTGCATCCTAACATACAAACCGCATCAACGATATATCTGCTCCCAGGAAGATTGCCCGCCACAACAACAATCAAACTTCTCAGAATCCACAAAGAAAGCTGGATGGGATCGACCCTCCCCGCAAAGAAATTTCGGTTCCACGCGACGACGGCGAGGTCGGGCGGCGTGGACTAGGGCTCTCTATACAAGGATCCCTGATTCGGATCTACAAGGCTACAACATACTCCAAGACTTGTCCAAAATTATTCAACGGATCCTGCCCAGAGATTTACCGTGGAACGCCGCCGCCGCCGCAGATCCCACGAGCGCAGGGGACGGAAATGAAGAAGAAGACGAAGCTTGTGCCGTAGTGCGGCTGGCGGGTGGGACCGGGAAGAGAAAGTAGGGTTTACTAGTATGTCACGCGGTTGCCTGGAGATGCGTGCGAAGGTAGATGGGCGGACCATAGTCCCAGCAGACAAACGAACCGAATGTGCAACTTTTTTTTTGTTGACTAGAATTATGAACAATGCCCGTGCGTTGCAACCGGATATAAATATTCTAATACGTTAACTTGTGATTTATTTATCAATAATAATGCAATTTATGTAAATAAATGTTCAGCAAATTCTGCCCGTGATTACCTTATATTTTGATTAGAACTTTGATAAGTAAATTAAAATGGAATTGGTTGAAGGTAAGTAAATTAAGATGATTGATTATCACATACATAAAATATTGGACAAAGAGGTGATGGGAAGACATGTGAAATGGGAATTCTACGTTCTTTTTTTAAGTAGTAGAGATTGATGAGAAAACTTTTGCAACTGAAATGGTCGGCATGTTCAGCATAGTCCTGAAGCACAACACAAGTTGTATAAATTACTCTACCCAAATCATCCTGATTCCGTAGCAAATATCACAGAAATTTCAGTTGAATTGCACACTAAACAGATCAATCCCCGACACCAATGACGAAGCTAGCCGTAAATCACTGGGCGCAAAACACAAATCATCAGTATTTGAAGGGGCTAGATGCAAAAAATATAATCTAAGCCCTCCTAAAAAAATCCTTCAGAAATTGATCCAAAGTTGGGGCGGTTGCCCCTCCCCTCAACACAATATTCTTTTTTTGAAGGGGCCCTTAAGCTAGCTGGCTGTTCAGAGGATGCAAGGCGTCCGTCGCTTCCTTGCTCGACACATGGCCTACTGTGTTGGAAATTGTGGATACAGTCTACCCTCTAATTCCTCTGCCTTATCCGTGGTGCTGCTCACAATGCATATTGAGGCTAGAGAGTAGGGACCTATTTATAGACTCCACTTCCAGGTGTTTTATTATTCCACCTGTTTCCGGAAAGATCCGTATGACTCCTGTGCAATGTTACCAACCACGATAAAACATACCAGTTTTCCGAGTCTAAATATAGTAGTCCCTAGCACACATGTGTGAGTCATGTGCCATGATTAGATTGTAAATGCGAGATCAACTTCCAATCTTAATCATGTGGGTCAACAGCCTGCAGAGCCGATCCTGCAAAACAAACCCAGCTCTTCCACCATGTGATGTTCCGGGAAAAATATGTACGTACATATAAATTACAGTAGAGTTGATCCCTATTAATTCCTCTACTGTATTCCATCACAGTCGTCCTCGGCACCTCGAGTATTACTTCCTCGAGTGAAATTCCGCATCAGTTATTCCCGGTCACAAACATTAATAATACGAGTAATTCCACATTGAGTTAAATAAATAATTACCATGTTGAATAAATGTTGAAAGCCACATACATATTCAACCGGGACTAAAGGTGGAACTCCACGTGGCCGCACCCTTTAGTCCCGGTTCAATCCCCTTTAGTCCCGGTTCTGGATTGAACCGGGAGTAAAGGGAGAGGCATTACTACCGACCTTTATGAACCGGGACTGAAGGCCTTTTTTTCTACTAGTGTTCCCCGGTCTGCATGGGAATTAAAGAAGCAAGAAAGACTTGGGTTAGATCACGTGAACCTGCTGCTTGTCTCCTTCATGATTGCGGGCGTGGCAGAGAGCCACCGAGCCACGGAGTACTAGTCTTCCTTCCTCGATCCGCCGATCGTGTCAAAATCGATTGATTAATCCTAAAATCTAAAAAGTGCACGTGCACTATTCTGTCGAACCGAGCGGTCGATCGTGCGGCCCAGCGGAGTCAGGTTCTATTTTGTCGGGGCGACTCTCCATCGAAGCCCCCGATTCATTCCTCCCTTCGCTCTCCCCCACCCCGCATCGCCGCCGCCGCCGCCTACCTCGCATCTCGCCGCCGTCCTCCGCCCTCGCCCCCACAACCACCACAACTGGCGTCCTCGTCTCCCCTCGGCACAAGAGAAGAGGAGAGGGAGGTCAGGTGACCAGGTCGGTCAGGCGGCGGCCAGATCCGCCCACAACCGACCGGCGACCACGATAATTCGTCGTCAAAGGAAATGCTTCTTCCACCTCGCGCGCCAGATGAGAGGAACCCTTCTGCTGTTTCCTCGCTCCCCACCCCGACACCACGCCATGGATCGAGCTTCCCCTCCTCCAACCCACGCCATGGACTGAGCTCACTCCCTTCCTAAAGGTCTGCTCTCTCTCTCTCGCCCATCTTCTGCTGTATCGCTCACTGCATGCCATGGGGGCAAGCATTGCTGGCCATGGGACTGCTCGGCGACAGGGACGTACTGGTGGGCTGCGGGAAGATGCCAGACGGCGCGCCCACTAGGCCTAACTGCCGCGAGGACGACCTCGACGATATGCTCCAGGCCACCCTGAACTTTTGCTGGCTTGGTATTGTTAGGTAGCGCCTTTCGTACAACCTAAATTGCTCGTTGATGCAGCTACTGTTTTTGAAACTCTGATCCTACTAAAGAGCAGCAGGTATTTTTTCGGAACTGAATGTTCCAGTTGTTCGAGAGCAAGGGGCTGGTGGAGGCAAACCAAGTCTTGGCTACTCCAGTTTAAGTTTTTGAACATTTCAATCTTCAGATCGTAGATTAGTACTCCCTTCGTCCGAAAATACTTGTCATCAAAATGAATAAAAAGGAATGTATCTAGATGTATTTTAGTTCTAGATACACCTCTTTTTGTTTATTTTAGTTCTAGATACACCTCTTTTTGTCTATTTTGATGACAAGTTTTTTTGGACGGAGGGAGTATTATCTACTAAGATGTTGACTTTGTTCTACAGCATGTAGTCAATGGCATCGCCTATATGTTCTGTAAATTGTAATTTTAGATTCTATGAAGACCATAAGAAAAGTTCACTCTAGAAGAACTAACAAATCAGTTCTCTGAAAACAAAAAAGCAAAAGTACACGAGACAAATTCACTCTAGAAGAACTAACACAAACTGCAGATAGTTGGCCGGGGTAGCTGCAGGTTGAATCGTCGATTTGCAGCAACATCGAGACACAGCGAGGGATGAGATATTAAGATGTTGTATACTACATAGTTGCACAAGGATGTACGAACAAGTTTCATAATATGCAAATCATAGTCATACAATTAGGGTCCGAATAACTGCCACACGTGTGGCGTCGATAGGAACCCGCCCGCACACCTCGTGCGGCATAGACGGGGATCGGCCCGCACGACCACGTCCGAGCGCACAAAAGCACGGCTCGCACGTCCGGTGTGTGGCAAACCCGCTCGCACTACCCCGTCCGGGCCAGAAGACCGGCTGCCCACACGACCCAGCCGATCCACGCCTCCGATCCATCCCCTCTCTCGTACGCCGCCATCGTCCCCCACCTCTCGAACCCCGACATCCGTCGCCGGCCATCCCTGGTTGCCATGGCAACCAGGGCAGATCCGTAGGGCGCTCCGACCCCAAACCACACCCTAACCCTTCCCATCCCCAGCCGCCCACTCCAATCCATCCCTCCAGACACGATCAACTAAAACCAGGTGAAAATTCTCGATCTCGTCCTTCCCTCTCATCCTTAAGGCTGAAAATCTCCCGATCTTGTACTGGGTCCATACTATAGGGGTAGAACACTGCATGGTTCGGTGTATATTCGCAATTGCCAGGCAGAATACACCAGATCTGCCATGTACTACGTTTGAGGTTAACTTAGGTGCCTAGTTTAGGCACTTAAGTAGTTGGGTATGAAATGGATGAGTAGGAATCCCTAAAAAAGGGCAGGAAGGACGATTTTTTGAATGAAGAGGGTGGGAAAAAATAATTGCCACTTGTGTGTAACGACAGTTGCCGCTTGTGTATGATGACAATTGCCACCTATTTTGACCTGTTGCTTGCCATCCCTATCTTCCATGTGCAAGCAGCAGAAGAATACAATTCTTGTGGATTATTGATGCCTTTTTGATCATCCAGTGATTGAGAACATGTCGGAAAAGAATCGAGACGCGGAAAGGATGAATCGCGAAGGTGGCGCTGATGCTTGGGGTTCTCAAAGGCCAGAAACACCGCCTTGGGATGCAGCAGAGTATAGTCAACTCATCTCAGCAGGGCCGTTGCTGCCACTACTAGAACAGTATGCAGGCGTAGGTATGATGCGTGGTAACAAAAAGAAGAGAGCAGTTGCCAACTTCGCAACGATGAAGATGACATTCTACTTATGTCCTACACTCCCATTTTTTTGCAGGTTCTTATGACCAAAACACTCTCAGGGGGGCCCCATGGCAAGTTCAGTCACAAGGCGCTAACACTGACATATGTACGGGCAACCAACCTCAACTAGCTAGTATGGCTAATCAAGGTAATGCAAAACCAAAAAAAAACACATACTGCTGTGGACGTGAAAAATGGACATGCAAAAAAACTGGCAAGAGGACTCACGAGTTATCACGGGTGAAAATGCAGGGCCTTCATGCAGCACGTGGCATCAGCCAACACCCATGTACCTGCCATCGACGTCATACACAGGTCAGTCCATAAAAAAAGTGAAGGTGCGGATGTTCAATTAGCAGAAGGGGCATAGTTGGCAGCTCCAAATTGCCATGACTGGACTTCTACAATTGCCATGAATTTAAAACTACATTTGCCATCCCTGGACAACTGTTGTTGCCATCAGTGGACACTTGCAGTTGCCATGGAGAAACAACTGCAGTTGCCATGCCAGAGCAACTACAGTTGCCATGTCATCGCAACTGCAGTTGCCATGGAGAAACAACTGCGGTTGCCATGCCGATGCAACTATAGTTGCCATGCCAGTAAAACTGCAGTTGCCACATCAGGGGCGATTGCAGTTGCCGTGCTAGCACAAACTGCAAATTGCCATGAATTGACCAACCACTACTATGCTTACAGCGTATTACGCTGGTGGTGACACGGCAAACGTCCCGTGGCAAGCTTCACAAATTGCAGGTGGAGCACGACATTTTGGTGTCACAGACCATACAAGATGGCCAAATGCAGCACAACAAGGTAAGGAAAAAAATTGAACCACAAAAAACATCACTACATTTGTTGTTTGTAGTTTTTTGTAGGCAAAACAATAGTTGCCATGTTTGTTGAACAGTACCTGCCATGACTGGACAGCTACAGCTGCCACACATGTCCACACGCAGTCTCACGGCTTGCTGTTTGAAAATATGTCGTGCCAAATCAATCGAAGATGGTGTGATCCGTTGTGATACACATCTTATTCAACCAAAAAATCTTACTCTCGTGCTTGTTTTTTCTATTACAGAACCTACAACTACAGTGAACAGCGATGCGGGGACATCTACTGCGGGGAGCTCTGAGCGCACGGAAGACGCGTTCCACCAGCCAGCAGACTGTCATGCCGCAAACAATTTCGAGTCAGAGTCGGGAATGGCAATCATTCCAGCAATGCCGACGAGCACCCCTTTGAACACAAGCACTAGCAACACTCGAGTAGATGGAACTGCTGCCGATACTGAAGCGAATGATGAAACTGACGACGACGCACAAGAGGATGAAGATGATGGGCAATCCGAGATCGTGGTACCTCAGCCACCATACATTGGGCAGAGATTTGGATCGTTCGCAGAAGCAAAGGAATACTACCAGGCATACGCAAAGTTCCATGGATTTGCGGTCAACACCGAGTACCATAGGAAAATTAAGAAAACTAATGAGTACAGCAGAGGTGAGATGAGGTGCCACAAGGCACGGAGGAACAAGAAGGGGAAAGGTGTTGCGCCTGTCGTTCCGGAACGAAAGAGAGGCATCATTCTCAAGACGGGGTGCCCTGTCCGGTGTAAGCTAAACGTAGATGGAGCAACATGGGTGGTCAATGAGTATTTTGACGAGCACAACCACGAACTCATAAAGAAGTTCGACCTGGTGAAATTTCTGACCGCCCACAGAGGGTTCACCCCCGTCGAAAGGAAATTCGTAAAGCTGCTACATGATTGTAACGTCGGTCCATCAAGAATGGTACAGATACTATCTCTCATCCACAGAAAAAAGGGGACTCTGAGTAGCATGCCGTACATACCAGCTGACGTCACAAATCTACAGGCCAAGTACCGTAGAGAGAGCAAGTTGGCAGACATAGAGGCCACAATAGCCTACTTCGATGTGAAAGCAAAGGAAGATCCAGATTTCTTCTACAGGATAAGGTTGGATGATGAGGACCGTGTTAGGAACATGTATTGGGTGGATGGTGCTGCAAGGAGAGCCTACAAACATTCCCGAGATTGCATTTCATTCAACGCGACGTACCTCACCAATATGTACAAGATGCCATGCGCTCCGTTCATAGGAATAAATAACCACAATCAGTCGTTGCAGTTCGGATGCGGCCTCGTCCGGAACGAAGACACAGATGGGTACGTTTGGTTGTTCAAGACCTTCTTGGAGTGCATGGATGGACTTGCTCCGATGAACATAATAACGGACCAATATTTCAGCATGCGTGCAGGCATAGAGGAGGTCTTTCCGTTGGCAGTGCACAGGCACTACAGGTGGCACATTATAAAGAAGGCTGAGGAGACGCTAGGACCATTCTTTGCCGACCGTCCAGAGCTGCACAAGGCATTCGAGCTGTGCGTGGACCACAGCTTGACGGTGGAGTAGTTTGAAAGGAGCTGGATGGCCATGACTAAAACACATCAAGTCCAGGACAACGAGACTCTTGTTAGCCTGTGGGAGAAGCGAATGTACTGGGTGCCGGCCTACTTCATGCAGTGCTTCTTCCCCTTTCTGCAGACTACGCAGCGCAGCGAGGGGTTCAATGCTGTTTTAAAGCGGTACGTCAGCCCTGGCAACTCATTGCTACAGTTTGCCAAGCAGTACACAGTTTTGCAACAAAAAATTCTGGGATCTGAGCTACAGCAAGAAGCGACCACAGCCCTAAAGCAGCCAAAATTGCTAACGTATTTACCGATGGAGAGGCAAATGAGCAAGATATACACCAACAAGATCTTTAACAAGTAAGTCAGTTGCATTACAGTCTTATTTGCATAAAAAGCACCAAGTCAGTAGGGGCCTTATAGAGTGCAATGCAGTTGCCATGACATGCAGCTGCCATGTTTAATGAAATACTGTTTACCATGCTTACTCAGATGCAGTTGCCATGTTAAAATGAAAATTTTGTTTTGGCATACTTGCTCGGGTGCATTTCCCTTGTTGAATGAAGTGCAGTTGCCATGTTTTATGCGCTGTGCTTCCATTGGAGCATGTTGGCATGCAAATGCCAATGTCAAAAAATGCCAAAAAAAATGTTATATTGGCGACACATATGCTGAAATGCAGTTGCCATGTTTAATGAAATGCATCTGCCCTTTTTTTTGAAATGCAATTGACATGTTTACTCAGCTGTAGATGCCATGTTTAATAAAAATGCAGTTGCCATGTTTTATGCAATGTGCTTCCATTGGGGAATGTTGGTGTGGAAATGACGATATCCAGTTGAAAATGTACTGCAATTGCCATGTCTGTTGTACTGCAATTGCCATGTATGTTGTAATGCATTTGCTATGTGTAGTGTACTGCATTTGCCATGTTCAACGTAATATATTTTCCATGTTCAATGAACTATGTTTGCCATGTTCAAACAAAATGTATTTCTATTTCCATGACAACATAAGGGTGTACAAGAAAAAGATCGCACGAAAGTTTAACAGAAAACACACAAAACTTGCAGATTCCAGGAAGAAATAAAGCGTGCCAGCATGTTCACGGCTTTCCGGGTGGACGAACATACGTTCAAGGTGTGTTCTATTTTGGGCATGTCAGATTCAGAACCTGAAGACACGGACAAAGGAAGGAACTACTTCGTCAGAGCCTCGATAGGCGAAGGCGAGTACTACTGCCAATGCTGCAAATTCGAACAGGACGGCATTGTGTGCTGTCACATACTAAAAGTCATGGACATGAACGCTGTGACACGCATGCCCCGCCATTTTATAAGGAGGCGATGGACTTGGGACGCTGACGACGCGTTGGCGCCGCAGACAACAAACGCAGTTCTGGCTGTGCATGACGAGAGACCTGAGTCAACCATGGAAGCCGTGAGGCACATTGTGCTGACAAAGAACTATGCTGAGCTAATTGATGAAGCGTGCAAGAGTGATGACACAACGAGAGTAGCAGAAAAATACAGGAAGGCACTGAAAAGAGAGCTTGATGAGATCAAAAAAAGGAAAGCCGAGGAAGCCTTACACCGGTTCCCCCGCACATCAAGTGTGCCTTCATCCACGGGGCCATCGTCTGAAAACTCGGAGATAGGATCTGGAACAGCAAGCACACAAACCCAGGTCAGGAACCCACCCCGTTCCATCACAAAGGGTCGTCCGAGAGAGATAAGGTACAAGTCAGGACTGGAGATTCAAGCAAAACACAAGAAAACGAAGAAAGGGGCGGGCAATCCATGAGCAAAAATTGGGGCGCTGTGACATGGTCCATGTGGACATTTTGTTTTGTACCCCTATACGATGGGATATTTTTTAATTGGGAGAATGACTCTTGAGGGGGGACAGAAGTAGAAGGAAAATTCATTGAATGGATAAATGCATTTGCCATGTTATGGGTACTTAATCTGCCATGTTATGTGTAGTTAATCTGCCATGCTATTTTATACCAAATATGCCATGCTATTTTATACTAGATAAGCCATGCTATTTTATACTAAATATGACATGCTACTTTATACTAAATATGCCATGTTAGTTGTACTGGATCTGCCATGTTAGTTGTACTGGATTTGCCATGTAAGTTGTACTGGATCTGCCATGTTATTTATGATGTATCTGCCATGTTAGCTGTACTGAAAATTTCCGGATGCTTTTTGTAATGACTCTGCATGGCATATATCCCCATGACAAATACGATGTGGTTTAGAAGCACGTAGTGTGTTGTGTGCAATGTATGGGAAAACAAGTTGGAAAAAAAAGCGTAAACATGCATAAACCGCAGCAAAGGTTATGGCTACATGATAAACCTACCCAATGCTAGCCGGTGCAATTAGCGATGAAAAAGAACAAGCAAAACAGCCAAAAATGAAAAAATGATGATGACTTTCACTAACCATGTCTGTTGAACTACATTTGCCATCTTTTTTTTGAAAACATCGCAGACGCATTCGAAACAGCAAAAAACGATGCTAGAAACGATGAAACCACTGTCGTAATGATAAACATAAAAACAGATCTGATGTAACGCCTAAAATAGGTTCACGTCCACACATGTATTACAGAAAACACTAAAAATGTCGCTAACACGCCACCATTACATAGTAGGCTACACGAGGTTGCAGTCATAACGTAGCACACAAAACATAGTTTTCGACAAAGAACAGAGAGATAGTACCTTACATTCCTCAACAACAGAATGTAAGGTGTGCGTCTGGTGTGTAACGCCACGTGATCACTTGTACTTCTTGATGACTTGCTTGACAGCTTCCTCCATGAACTCGCGTGCTCCGGACCGCTTGTTGAAATCTTCATTCGTCAGTCAGTTCCATGTGCAGATTTTTCGGAGCTCAACGACCGTTGCATCTGTGATAGCGGGGACAATTCTGCCTTCCCACTTTGCAAAGTATTCCAGCGCGTGAAAGCCACAGTCCGTCCTGCACGAGGAAAAAGAGTTCAGGTGAACACGCAAAATGGACAGCTGCAGCAAAGATGGACTTCAGTTCAGATGTGTCAACAAAAAGAGGGGGTGGATTGATGTAAAAATGGCACATGAAGGAGCGGGTTAAAAGAAATTACGTGTTCCCTTGCTTCACAGTCGCCACATACTCAGTCGGGAAATGCCTGATTTGGACCTTTGAATGTTCGTAGTGACGGTTTCAAGTCTCTTTGAGGTTCTTGATGAAGAATTCGGCATGCGTAGTAAGGTCTCCATCAGCTTCCGAACGGATTGAATCAAGCACCTCGATACGTTGGTTCTTCAGGTCAAGACAGACCGCATGGTGGTGACCACACTTGTCGTGTCGGTCGTGTGGTGCAAGCTCCTGGAACATGGGGAACATGACCTGCATTTAAAAAAGTAAAGAAATGAGATACAAAGTTCACATGAAAGAACAACAGAGGGACAAAAAAATTAGAATCACGTAGAATGTTTGATTATGGGTGGGAGTAGTTGAAAGAAAGTTGCCGTCCATTGTATGAACAAAATGAGCCATGTATTTTACTATCAAGTTGCCACATAGTTTGCATGGGGATACAAAAAATCAAGAAGTCAGTGTGCACGACAACTGTTGCCACATGAAAACTTCTGCCACACAAACACAAGTACAGGTTTTGGCAAAAAACCACGCCATGTGAAAAAACGGTGCAGACAGGAAAGGAGTACTCACATATTTCTTCAGTGTGAGCTTGAAGTCACCGTGTTGTGCAAAATTGTTCCTCAGGATTTTGTGGTGGAAGTCACCATCCCATATTTTGCAGGTCACACTGTAATGCATGATTATCTTATCGGCGCTTACATCGGTGTGATTGTTGATGTAGTCGATCCCGCATGCAACTACATTCGTCGACATTTTTCCGTTTGGCCTCACGGACTCGGCAAGATCACCCAGGTCGACGTACGTCGCTCCGCACTGAATGACTTTCGTTCTGTCCAAACATGAGCTGTATGAAAACGATATAGCATGGAAGAATCATGCCTACTAAGTAAAAAAAATATATGAAAGAACTAAAACGTAAGCGGACCATTTATAAAAAGTACGAAGTAGATAAATGGTAAAAAAGAGCAAGCAAGATGAGAGATTATGGTGTATGGTAATTTACGCTTTCAGCTTCTTCATGTGCTTGCTGTTGGTCCTCGCATTTCCAAAACGCTTGACGATATCGTACAGCTGGGTCTGTTCCTTAGTGGCCCTGAATTCGGGCTCGTAGTCTTCCGCGGGGGGTGGGTGAACTACCCTCTGCTGCCTCACAGGACCAAGGGTGACACTCCTAATGGTATCCTCAGATACCGTATCTGCAGGCACATTGAAACTTGATTGCCCTTGCCCTCGTGAGGAACTCCTCTGCAATGCTGTCTCCTCGATCATGTGGTAAACTTCATCAAGTGACGGTGAAATCTCCTCAGGGGTGGCTGCAAATGAATATAAAAAAAAGTGGGTTAGGATACATATAAAATCCAAAGACAGATGGATTGTGAGGAGGTAAAGGTCCATGATGTGATATGTAGGTAGAAAAAGGGGGGCAGTTGCCATGGGTGGTCCAACTACAGTCGCTATGACATAGCAAATACAATTGCCATGTAGTGCACTGTAGTTGCCACCTAGTTGTACTGTAGGTACCATGTCACAGCAACTGCAGTTGCCATGTTGTGTCGGCTCCACTTGCCATGTGAATGCCGTATGAAAAAATGCAGCATGGTAGAAAAAATGCAGGTGGCATGATGTGGCAAATCCAGTTGCCATGTGTACTGAACTGTATTTGCCATGTGACAGCAACTACAGTTGCCATGTTGAAATAACTTCAGTTGCCACGTGCTTGCCCAAATGTCAAACGCAGCATGGCAGCAAAGAAAAAAACGTAGGTGACATGGTGCATCAAATCCAGTTGCCATGTCGTCACATGGCAGTTGCCGTCACAAGTGAGGACCCCCAAAGAATGTGATTGGGACAAAAGTCAAACTACAAACATGTATACAAGAAAATCGTAAGTGCGTGATGAGTGTACCTTGCACAATTGGCTCTGCGAACTTGACAGCCTTCCTGCCCTCGACCATTGGCTGCGCCATCATTGCGGGCATGCCTCCTGGGAAAGCAAAGGCAACTGGTATAGGATCGTGCACCACCGGTTGATCTTGACTGACGCCGAGGCTGAAGCTCGGTGGGGTAAAGGCCATTGGGTGCCTCTCATTCCTACTGGCCGGACCACGAACGACTTTCGGGGCAGAATCCAGGGGTGAAAGATCGACAAACATATCTGAATCGGCCGCTACAAAATGATCGGCCTTATTTGCAGGGCGGGGCGTGTTGTCAGCGGTCTCAGCCGCAGCTTTCATGACAATCTTCTTGTTTGGACTGTAGGGGACACCGACATTGACTGGGAGCCTGGAAGTGCGCAGATTTATGCTGGGGATTTCCGCAGCGGGTGAAGGCGCAGTCTGCTCCGGGCGTTCCTCTGCGTCACTCGTGCCCGGCTTGACACCTGCATCAGTTGTGCTCCGGTCTTGCGGTTTCTCCATCACATTGATTTTTGCAGGTGGCGGGAACAGTGTGGACGCAGGAACATAACCAGATTCGTCTCTCCTGCTCCTAGCTACAGCCGGAGCGTTGGGTATGTCTGTTGATTGCTTGCGGGGGCTACGACGCCTAGGTGGAAGACCAGCACGCGGAACGGTCGCCTTAGCAGTATCTCCACCGACAGGAGCTGGAGCTGTTGTGCCAGGATTATCATCTGCAGATGGCATATCCTTGTGAAGTGCCGCCTCAGCCGCTTCTGTCATGGACACAAGTGAGACACCAGGCACGCGCTTGGAATCAGTGTCAGATGAGCGGGAATCTTCCTTGCCTAGGTTGGTCTCGGGAGCATCCACTTCGACGCTTGCTGATGGGGTGGCATGGCTCACAGCAGCATCCTTCATTGCCAGAAGAGTTGACAATATTTCAGCTGTCCTGGCGGATACCGACTCGTCACTCCCCGATGTACGGATGCCTGTTGTTCTAGTCTGCACATCTACAGCCGGCGGAGATGGTCGGCCACTTGCATCAGAGTTAGTGGGAGCAGTTGACGGTGCAGCAGCAGTATTGTCGCCTGGCGCCTCATGTACATCTGAGTTGCCACCTGTTGACAACTTTGAATGCAGGCGTTCGAGTGGGTCTCTACTGATATGCTTGGCCCCGCGCGTAGTAGTCTTCTTCACCCTGCAAAGGAAAAAAAGCACGTGAAAAATGGTATGAAAAAAATGGACAAAAAAATATGTTTGCAATGATAGAAGCATTAAAAAACTAAAAACAAGTGGAAAAAGCTGGTAGTTGCCATGTAAGGGGGTCATGAGTTGCCATGTGCCATAGTTAGCAGTTGCCATACAGCAGCAGTTATCAAAGTTAGGCAAATTGAAAGGAATGATAGAAATGTCTGATCTGTGAGGAATGCAATTTCAAAATTAGGTGGGGGATGAACTCTCAGAAGAAAATGGTAAAAAAAAGATGACAGTTGCCATTAGGTACAGAAATAGTTGCCATTTGGCCTAGATGCCAGTTGCCATGTAAAGATAATAGGAGTTGCCATACATTTAAAAAATGAAGGAAGAAATCATTTGGAAAAACAGCAGTTGCCTCGTGGGGGATGATAACAGAAGAACATGTGACAAAAGCAGACCAGTTGCATTGAAAAATCAAGAAAAAAACCGCTATCTCAAATGAAAAGCACATGGAGAAACCTACTTCTTGACTGCCTTCCTCAGGTCAGGCAACACGACAGGATCCCCGGTGTTGGTCGTCGTCGTACGAGCAGAAGACCTGGTGGAAGGGATGTCACCGGCAATGGGGGCACCTTTGTTCAAGCGAGCAGAAACATGGGTTGGCATTGGCGCCTGTTTCTTCGTAGCTGCTCGTCCACCAGCGGTCGGCTCACTGCACGCAACAGATGGAAGGAAAAAAGAAGGTGGCAATTGTCAGACAACAAACTAATTGCCGCGCTTGACAAAAAACAAGTGCAAAAGAAATGGATGAGATTGTTCCAAAGAAAAGATACACAACAGAAAACTAAAATTGAGAGTCGAACCTCTTCCTGGCAGCTACGGGATCGATCCTAGACCTCTTGCCAGCAGAACCCTGCCCAACATCCTCTGGAGCCCTCCCCCTCCTTGATGGCAAAACCCCCTCGCCTCTCGCAACCGTATGTTCTTTCACTTTCTCCGGTGGGTGGGCACCTATTGCATCCTTGCCCTTGTTGCCGCATGTGCGAACTTTAGCGTGTTCATCGTCATCGGTGTCATCGTCGTCGTCCTTGCTGAGGCCAGCGTCTCCATCCACATCATCCTGTGTGTCACCGGGCTCTTGGGAGCTGTTGTAGTCATACCGGCCACGGCAACCGGTTGGCCGATGTGTACGTTCTGGGACAAATGAAGTGAACTGCCTCGCAACCGCGTCGCTGTCAGAGGCACTGAGGGACGTCCACCCCTCAACCAACTTCCCGAGCAGGCTGGTCATTCCGGATGCAAACTGCCCAATTAGATGCTCCACTGGTGCCCTCGCCTGTGCACGAAAACAAGAAGCATCAACAAAACAACACCCGTACTGCATTCGCTTCCGCGACATCAACATGTAATCCACGGCAAACCATAGATGTGGACATTTTGATTACCTCAGAAGGGCAAGACGGAGCTGAGTGCACGTCCATCCACTTTTCAAATTTTTGAGGCCCCCCAAACACGCTGTAGTCTATAGCATGCTTGGCCATCAGCTATGAAAAACAAAAAAAGAAAATGTAAGCATGCCTTATAAACCACGGACGGTTGCGTCATGTCAAATTTGTAAGCATGCCGTGTGAAAAAGACATAAACAAAAACTAACCTGTAGTTTTCCATATGTGCCATCAGTTGCCCTGTCTGCGGCAAGCACAGCCTTGACAGCGCTGATGGTCCACGCAGAAACAGCAAACTTATGAGTAGGCGGCGGGCCTCCTATCCCGGTGAAATCCACGGTGGACAGATCAAGAGAGTCGACATACATGAGCTGATTTAAAACAATTTTGCAAAGAAAAGAAAATATCAGTTGCCATCGTGGTTAATTTGTAGTTCAGAAAAAAAAGAGCAGGATAATGTATGATCCAACGATAATATGTATGTGTTAGTTGCCATCAAAGTGTGATGGCAGTTGTCATCCTACTGTGATAGCAGTTGCCATGCTAATATGAAGGTAGTTGCCACATTGTCAGTATGACAGTTGCCACGTTGTCATTATGGCAGTTGCCACATTGTCACTATGGCAGTTGCCATCTTGTTATGACCAGATTGTCATGCATGAAATAAAAGTACGTTATAAACAAAGAGTTCGCACAGAGATCTGGTGAAAATAAATACCATTAAGTGCATACGACAACCCTTCTGGTACATCTTGTTTTTGAAAGCATCGTGGAGAAAGTTGGCAATAAACTTACACCAGTTCATACTCTTCACGTTTTTCAGATTCGCCTGCACCACACAAAATTTCAGGGCAAAAAAATTTGCCGCGTCAGAAATCAAAACGGAAGAAACGCAACGAAAACACTGGCAGTAGCAAGCATGGATCATTCACCAGGATGGGGAAACATTTGTTGCTTGGGCGAAGAGAAGTGGTCGGCGCGAAAACAGCTGAGATGAGGTACATGAGTAGCTTCATCTTGAAAACTTCTCCGTGCGTCGTCATGTCCTGCAGAGAATCTGCCAGTACAGACGTGTTCGGCATTGCCTCCAACCCAGGAAACAAACGGGCGAACAGCTCTTCCTCGATCTCATTATTAACCTCGTACGGGACTTTGATATGTCCCCGAGGCACACCCAAAGTGCAGAACACGGATTCCTCATTCAATGGAAGTCTTCCCCGTCCCGGGATCACGAATTCCCTGGAGGCGGGATCGTATATCTCACAAAGCCAGTCGCATACCGGGTTGACAAGGTTCGTACACCGGACATCCATCAGAACCTGCATACCCATCTCAGCAGCAGCTCCCTTTTGATCGTCAGTGAATTTGTCAATCAACACGGTCAGACGTTCCTGGGAGGCTCTGTTGCGAATACGTTTCTTCTTCTGCAAAAAACAAACACAAAAGTGTTGAGCTGTTGCCATGTTTTTGCAATGTTATGAAAATTTAGTTCATGATGGACGACTATAAAAAAGATCTAGCTGCCAACAAATAACATAAATCAGGAGGAGGGGGGCGGGTGTGCGGACAGTTACCTCATCGCCCTCTTTTCTCCGTCCAGTTGCCTGGTTACGTTGAGGTGGATCCATGAAATCGTCATCATCACTTTGATGATCGCCACGAGCCATTCTGCTGATGTAGGAACAGACCAAATTGTTAATGGCGAAAATGTAAAATGCAATGGGTAAGCAGTTGCCACCTAACAGAAAAATATTAACTATTTAAATGCAAATGTGGTTGCCATACTATGCAGCCAGTTTGCCACACTGTCATATCTGTATTGTGGCAACAGACATTGTGTTCACATACTGTATTGCAACATGATTATACAAAATCCAAAGTGGCAAACACGCCAACTCGATGTGCACATTAGTTCCGTCCAGTGCTACCGACTGTGGCAACTATCAAAGTTTGGAAACTGTCGCAAATAATTCAGAAAAAACAAGTCTCACAAATAAAAAAGAATGTTTGAGGTTACTATTATGTAAATTCAGTAAAAAATCAGTTTGCCTCGTTCAAGAGCGTGTATGTGGCAACTATCTCATTCATTCAGTAAATTTTAGTTGCCCCCCTTGTGTATGAGCTTGAACACATTTGTGGCAACTATGACAGTCAGTTTCAGAAAATATGTTGCCGCAGAAGAGAACACATTTGTGGCAACTGCCACATTTGTTCATGTAGTTTAGTTGCCACACACCTGTTCACGTTCGGTCATACTGCCATAGTTGCCACATTCAGAAAGCATATTTTTTCTGGTTACTTATCGTACAAGTTCAGCAAAATTAAAATTTGCCACATGGGAAGAGCATGCGTGTGGCAACTGCCACAGGAGTTCAATGAAATTAGTTGCCACCTCGTTTTGGGGTGGCAACTATGACAGTCATTTTCGGAAATCTGTTGCCACATGGGAGAACACGTTTGTGGCAACTACCACATTTCTTCAGGTAGTTTAGTTGCCGCACATTTGTTCACGTTCAATCATACTGCCAATTTCGTCACAGTCTGCAGTTTCAACCCCAAAACTAGACTAGATCTAGGTTTCAATGGCAACTGCTTCAACCTCAAAATCACCCTTACAATTCTCGCGCGAAATGGCTGCAACCCCAAATTTCGAACCAATCCGCACCAAAACAACCCGGCGGACAACTCTCAAAATCCAAATGCAAGACTAATGTGTTGCCTACGAGCAGGCATAGCCTCACCGACGATGCCGCCGCAGCGGCGGCGACGAAACTGCCCACTCCCACGAAGCAACGGCAGGCACACAACTATGGCGCACCGCCGCAGCGGCGGGAACGCCGGCGCACCGCTGAATCGCCGGAATTTCTAGGAATGGATCTAGAAATCGAACAGGGAGGAAAGAGGGGAACAAAATCAGGGAGGGTATGCGATAGATGAAGCGAGCATTACATTCGACCCGCACGCGTTCCGGCGACGCCGCTCCGCTCCGACGAGCACCACCAACGCCCGCGAACACCGTCGACTGTCCCGCCTCCGCCGTCGCCTTCTCCCCTCGCCTTCTCCTCCAGTGGACTGTAATGCGAGTGGGTTGTGCCAGTAAATGCGACGCGGGGGAGAGTGAATGGAACCGTGAGGGAGAGGGTGGAGGGGCGTGCGACGTGTTTGACGTCAACTGCGGTCGGACCATGGCGTGCGGGCGCATGGCAGTTCCACCGCACGCCTCTCAGTGGCAACCGCTGACCGCGGGATGGCAACTACCGTGCGGGCGAACCCACTCGCACACCGCACACTAGAATCGTCCAACGTGGCGCCGAAAACCGGCCCTTTTGCTCCAAGATTCGTGCAAAACAAAACCAACGGCGATGCTTGCGTGTGGACGGAGTGGTGAACGCCCACATGTGTGGGCGTTAACATTTCCGTACAATTAAGCATAGATAGTTGAACAAGCAGGTGTCATAAATTTCACAAATTACACGACGATACTAAGTAAGCCCGGCGACGTTTTTTTAAGTTGGTCTATTTTTGGCATGCACAGTAGTTGTAGTTGCACACATAGTAAGTCCTAGTTGGCACATGCATGGTCATAGAGTTGCACATTCTAGTCCGCATAGTTGCATATGAATTGTCGTGGGAAGTTCTCACGCCCCGCCGCAACGTTGCACATTTTCGTCGGCGCAGTCACACATGCATGGCAACAGAGTTGTACAATCTGATCCGCATAGTCACATGAATTATCGCAGGAGGTTCTCACGCCCGGCCGCGGAGTTGCACACTTTCGTCAGCGCAGTCGCACATGCATGACAATAGAGTTGCACAATCTGGTCCGCATAGTCGCACATGAATTCTCACATGAGGTTCTCACGCCCGGCCGCGGAGTTGCACACTTTTGTCAGCGCAGTCGCACATGCATGGCAACAGAGTTGCACAATCTGGTGCGCATAGTCGCACATCAATTGTCGCAGGAGGTTCTCACGCCCGACCGTGGAGTTGCACACTCTCGCCGGCATAGTCGCACACGGAC